>NC_066583.1:126715449-126990449 GCF_024323335.1 Lathyrus oleraceus
GTTTCAGATATATATGTTGCAAAACCCTAAACCCTGTGATAAAAGCAGAGAGTAAAAAATGGAACGAGAAAAGATTATAATAATGATGATAAAACGAAACAGAAGTTGAACTGTGTTGAGAACTATTACGAATCGAAAATGAAAGTTGATGATGGTGACAGTGAGAACGTTGAAGAAGAAGGAGTGAAGATCAATACTCTATATCTCTCTCTACCTCGATGTGTTTGTTTACCGCTCTGGGAATACAAAAGGGATTTGGTAATTGAGTAAACAATACTAAGTTTTAATTAAAGTGTGATTTGATTAAATTATTATTACTAACTATTATTACCATTAAGTTCTAGAGAAAGATATAATATAAAAAAAGTTAAATATAATATTTTGAGTATAATATATCGAGAAAAAAATAGAGTTATCTTGAAAATAATAATGTTTTTTACTAGTAAAGAATATAATTTATATAGTGTTAAAAATAATAATCATTTTAAAATAATTTTTACTAAAATAATATCATAGTCAATAATTTAATTTATACATATTGTTAGTATATAAAAGTATATTCATGAATGGTTGTGATGTATTTTCAAATGATTAAACTTTTATTGTGAAAGAAAAATATTATTTTATAAATATATATATATATATATATATATATAAATATATATATATAAATATAAATATATATATATATATATATATATATATATATATATATATATATATATATATATATATATATATATTATTTAAGAGTATTGTGTGATTAACCAACTTTATAATTTCATTAACGAATATTTAATATTTTATTAATCAATTTTGTTTTACTACTAAAAATTATTTTTATATCTGGATGTTAATTAACCAACTTCATAACTTCGTTAACCAATTTTTTACATTTCATTAACGAAATTTATTTTAATATAAAATCATTGTTCATGAACAGTACACGGACATTGTTCACACGGACATTGTTCACATGGACATTGTTCATGTGCACACACTGTTCACACGATATTGTTCATGAACTGTTCACACAACACTTTATGTACGGATTTACTGTTCACCGTATTTGTGAACAATGCATATTGTGTAAGTGTAAATTATGGTGTAAACATAGCAATGCTGGTTGTGAAATTATAATACAAATTATAAGACTAAAGTGCATGTTCTTAATACGTGTTCACTTCTTATGTGTAAATTGTCAGTGACGGTTATCTTTAGTTCAATATAAATAATATGCTCATACATTGTAAATAAGGTCGCAAAATTTATATACTTCTCTATAGAACTGAAGTACTCAAGTCAAAGAGTGAAATAGTTTGTGAGTAACATGTATGAGTCTGCGTCCTTTTCTTTCATTGTCTTTATGTTTCCTTAACTGAAACATTCTACTTTAATTGTCATGTACTGCATTTCTTGTTTAATGTCATTTATTGTACTTTTTATTTATTATGTTAATTGAAGCTTTTTCGTTACTCTCTCCGTCTCATGAAAAATGTTTCATTTGTAATTTTTTTTTATCTCAAAATAATTATTCTTTTATAATATCAATGCAATATTTATTATTCTTTTTCCTTACTATACCCCTATTAGGTAGTTTTTACTTTCCCCAACAATTTTATTAACTACAATTAATAAGGGTGATATAGTAAATGATACTAAATTTATCATTAAAATTAAGACATCTAATCATTTTCTTAAGAATAATGCATAGCTCAAATAAGACCGTTCTTATGAGACAAATGGAGTATTAAAGTTTGTGTGCATTTCTTGTTTAATGTCATTTATTGTACTTTTTATTTATTATGTTAATTGAAGCTTTTTCGTTACTCTCTCCGTCTCATGAAAAATGTTTCATTTGCAATTTTTTTTTATCTCAAAATAATTATCCTTTTATAATATCAATGCAATATTTATTATTCTTTTTCCTTACTATACCCCTATTAGGTAGTTTTTACTTTCCCCAACAATTTTATTAACTACAATTAATAAGGGTGATATAGTAAATGATACTAAATTTATCATTATAATCAAGACATCTAATCATTTTCTTAAGAATAATGCATAGCTCAAATAAGACCGTTCTTATGAGACAAATGGAGTATTAAAGTTTGTGTTCATTTTATCTTCATACAGACAGGGGGTCTCAGAGAGTGTTCAGAAATAGCGGCGGCATAGAACACCAGTTTTTAGGGCACCAAATATTTTTTAATATTAATGTTTTTTATAAGCTTAAAATTTAATAAACAAATTAACCTTAGATTGAATCACGTATGATATATCATATAATAATAATAATAAAATAATTATTAGTATATTAAAATCATTCTCATTTTGTAAAAAAAGTATTCGGATGAATTGTGTAAAAAATAATCTCACATAAATGTGATTCACTATAAAAATAGAAAATCTAAAATTAATGAAAATGACATTTAAACTTTTAACATTCTTCTAGAGAAAAAAAACCTTGCACTACCTGCCTCTTTCTGTTCTCTTTTTTCTATTTACATTTGAGGAAATACCTTATCGATTATGTGAGTATATTTTCTTTATCGATCATGTTGGTTGTAGTTTTATCAATTTGTTACATTTTGCTATTGTACACATTTTATAGTTTAGTTAGTTAGTTAGTTTCTTTATTAATCCATACTTTATTATCGATCATATTATTGGTGATTTTGCAACTAAAGATGCTAGGAGAATGATATTCGAAGATTAATAGTCGGAGGTTGCAGCTAGTGTGAGAATTGGAATGTGACTAATACATGTTCAGACTGATAGATACATTATAACTACTTTTGTCATAATTTTATTGTAGTTTTGATTCGGTGTAAACTTTTCAATATTATTGTATTTTTTACTTTTTTTACAATTATATATTTATAATTATATGACTTATAAAACTGGTAAAAAATTCTGAATTAAGAAAAAGGGTACCAAATTCAGAATTTCGACATGACACTCAAAATCTCGGGGACGATCCTGCATACATACATTCACATTCACTTCACACACATTTTCCTGTACATTTACTTTTCACAGATTACTCCTGGTATTTTTTCAAGTTTATCTCACAAGTGAACTAAACTCGTGATTGTTTGCTAAAAAAACACCTGCAAATAAATTGGCACACCCAGTGAGACTTTTTTTTGTGTAAAATTTTTTACTTTACAATAAAGTTCTACGTTACTTTGTTATTTTTGTTTTTACATGAAATGTCTTAAATGTTTGGAAGTTTATGCGTCTGAGAAGCAGTAGGACTTTGGCTAAAATGGTTTCTCCAAAAAGTACTTCTCATCCACAAAATGATACTCCAGATATAGAACCACCGTTCACATCGACGGTTGGTAGTGCAGGGACATCAAACCACGTCGGAGTCACAGGCCCAATCTTGACCCCAATGACAACTCTGACATCAATACCGGGTGTAGTAGCCTCGTTACCACCGGTAGCGAATATCCCAACTACCCCTAGGGCTACTTTGGTTGTGGTATGGGACCTTATGCCCCCTTATGTCCCAGGTTTTATGCTACCTCTAGTCACTAGAGATTACCCATATGGTATGCCAAATGCCATGATGGCATGTTTGCAAAATCACGCTTCGACATTTATGGAAAATTTGTGGCAATAACATCACCCTTAAACCTACATTTTGTGTCAGGATCTGCCATAAGCAACCTTAGTTGAATGGCGCAACCACAAGGAGGATTTTGATATGTTCCTCAAGGAATACTAGCCTTAACTATAAGTTCTCTTGTATCCACAAGGCAACAGATGAACGAAAGTAACCACGAGATGGTGAACATGTTAACACAATATATATGTATTGTTTTTCATCCATTAATTCAGAACACAATCCAGAGTTACCATTAATTGGCCCACTGGACGGGTAGAACTATTGACTTTTTTTGTGCGCTCAAGCACTAGTTATACCATTACTTGATAATCAGATGCTTGTCGAAGAACTTCCATCAAGGGTAGTTAAAGGCAACCAAGGCCAAAATGGCCCAGAGGTAGTTATGGTGCAAAGAGACCAGGATCTCGACCAAGTGCTTAGAACGTCAAACAAAGAAAGTTTAGGGGGGTAAAACAATATAACTAACATGGTCAAAGAAATTTTGGCCCAAAATGACCTTAACGATGACTTTTATGGGCCTAATTATGTATCCTCGCTGTCAGAATATATGCGGAAGAATGAACTTCCAAGGGGATGAAAGGTCCCTAAATTCACCAAATTTGCTGGTGACATCAATGAGTCAATATTCGAGCATGTTAATATGTATCAGATTGAGGCTGGTGATATAGCCAACAACGAAAATCTGAATATGGAATACTTCCCAAATTCCTTGACAAAGAATGCCTTTATGTGGTTCATCACATTGCCTCTACATTCCATATTTAATCGGAACCAACTAGAAAGGGTTTTCAATGAGCAGTTTTACACAAGCCAACTAAAATTAGCCTTAAGAAATTAGCCAGTGTAAGGTGAAAGGTGGATGAAACCATAAACGATTACCTAAATAGGTTTAGGATAATGAAATTGAGGTGTTTCACTCAAGTGCATGAGCATGAGTTAGTCGAATTGGCTGTAATGGATCTTGATTGTTCCATTAGAAAAAACCTAGACACCTGACACTCAAGATATATGACCCAATTAGCATATAGAGTTCAACAGGTCGAACGTCTCAAGACTGGAAAATCCAGGTCGGGTAAGTATCATAAAAAATAGAAAGTAGCATATGTCGAAATAGACGAAATATAAAAAATTTCTGACATAGATGGTGATTTTGTTGAGGAAAGTGAGGTTAATATGGCATAATTGAAGTTATGTCTTCCTTATGCATGTAAATTGCTAAAACCCTTCGAATGGGAAAAAGCTTGTCGAACCCAAAAATGATAAATTTATCACGAAAACTTATATGTTTAATGTAACTAAGTGTGACGAAATTTTTTATCTTCTAGTCTCTGATGTCCAAATCTTAATCCCTTAAGGTCCTAAGACTATACCATTAGAGAAAAGAAAGAAAAAGGGTTTTTGTAAATTTCACAACTTCATGGGTCATAAAACTTCGCAATGTGTTCTTTTTAGGGACCTAATGCAAAATGCATTGAAAGACGAGAGGCTAAAATTTGTAGTCAAGCAAAAGCCTCAAGTGGAGGAAGAGGTTGATCCCAATGTTGAAGAGGCTCTCCTTGTCGAGCCTGTAGATGTGTTGATGGTTGATATCATCGATGACATCGACACGAAGGAGGTTGAAGCCAGTTATGAAGTTCACGTGAAGGTGACTTTTCCTAAAGTTGAGGAAGAACTTATTGATTTTCTAAACAGGTGTGAGCTAAAGGACTCTAACATCACGTTGTGCCAACGTTCCAACTATGTTTTTGATAAGGAGAATATAAAGAAGTTGGAAAACATCAACCCTTATCAATCAAGGAAAGGTGTCCGACAAGACAAACAAAAAGAGTTTTTCTTCAACAAGAGGGGAGTTCCTCAAAAGACTCAAAAAACCATGACATGTGTCCCTCTTTCCAGTGTCCCCCCTAAGGAGTGGTTTGGACCTGTAGAAAGATCACTTGTTGACCTGTAGAGAATCACACTCTTGAATAAGAACAAATGCATCACAACACCAATACAACCAAAATCTCACAAGTATTTTTCACTCTCTTGGCACTAAGGAAATTTTGATGAAGAATTAGAAAATAGAGAAGAAGAGGGTATAAAATGAGATAGCAAAGTTTTAATCTCAAAAACTGGTGTAAAATGGAATGAGGAGTAACCATATATTTATAGTAAAATAATTTCCTTAAAAAGGAAGTGATTCATGGGCATTTTTAATGTCTTAACTTATTAACCCTAGTTGTCAATCAATTAGACAACCCTAATATGGAAAGTTTTTAAATCAAGTCATTAATCGATTAAAGGTTTCTCTAATTGGTTGGATGCATCAAATTTTTGTTAACTGGTTAATCCTAATCTAGTAATTGATTAACTAGTCTAAAAAGTCCTCATAATTGACCAAAAAGTAAGCAATCAATTAAGGATGCATATAAGAGTATTATTAGATGTTTTATCAAATAAGATAGGCTTAAACACATCTTTGTGTGCCTGTGTGAGCTTCCTTAGTATCTTGAGAGTTAATCTTATACATTTACATTAAATTGATCACTCAGAGATGCGTTAAGCGCAAGACCTAGCGAGCTTTCACACTTTCCCTCTTTCACAAATTTGAAGTTTTAAGTTCCCTTGCTTAATTCAATATTTATTTATCACTTCAAATGAAACTCAACTCTTCTAACTTTTAAGGCTTGAGACAACCTATTTGATCAAATGTCATCATTAGAGATTGCTTGATAGGTGCACCACAGACTTCACCGAAACAGGGTTTGACCTTACCTGTTAATATCATCAAAACCACCAAGACCATCTAAGGATTGCAAATAATTGTACCTGCAAGCATATAGATCTATATTCTACCCCTTTTTTTATGACAACACATCTCTCAGGGAGGTGGAAAAATAGAAAATAGATGGATAAAAGATTGGAGTGGTTAAACTCCCCCTTACAAATAGAGTATAGTTTTCCCCTTTGGCATAATCAAAAAGGGGGAAAAGGACGCAAGCACATATAATAATATCATGTAAAATATTTCGAGAAAGGGGTGAATAATAAGAATAAGAAGAATGAGAAGAAGCATTTGGCATAACTAATCAATGCATATTGGTTTAAGATTCCTAATTTAGTGATTGAAATCAAATGGATTTTTCGCAAAAAAACTAGATGATATGTTTTAAGAAATAAATCAGGATTGTTGCAAAATGATACACTCAACTAGAAGGATCCATTGCATAAGAATGCTTTTAGATTAGAAGCTCTTGTAGCTATATTAGAAGTCATAAGAATGCTTTTAAATTTTTCATGCATTTTGAAGGATAATTGTTGCCTTATTAGGAAATTAACTATTGGATCTTCAATGAAGGATCCTTGACAACTTATCAAGCAATTAATTGGTGGGCCTTCACTTAAGGATCATTGTTGTGTTATCACACAATTAACTACTGGACCTTAACTAAATGATCCTTTCCACCTTATTAGACCTTCGTTGAAGGATCCTTATTTCCTTATCAAGAAATTAGTTAATGGGAACTTATAGATAATCCTCTCTGTAACACCCTAAACCCCACACATAAAATCGTCATAGAATTTGACTAAACATAATACAACCACTCAGGGTGTCACGCACAACAAACACATAATTTGTTTTGTAACACGGGTTACAATAGAATAATTTAATACACACATTTGCACTTATGATGTTTGCACCATATCAATTCATCTGATATGTACTTGGGATGCTTGCACGACACCCAACTCATATGATGTCATGGCAGCATAATCGTAATTAGCACACACACCAATTTAAATACTATAATAAAACTTCATATTATAATTAAAAGCATCGACTCGTACGTCTTCTCCAAATGCTTATCACCGAAAACATAAACATACGAGAGCATACACTGTCTCTCAGAAAATCTCAACATAAAACAAAGAAAATCGCTCCATAGTGTTACATATTAGAGAATAACCAAAACTAAAACAACGAAACTAAAAGAAATAGCTCCAAGAGCTAGCTTCCACTCACAACAACGTCTCTATTCTCGAGTATTTGAATGATGCCCATGTAAAGGCAACATTCAAATAGAAGGATTGAAAAATCATAATTAATAATAACAAATATATACTGCAAGGTAGGATATTAAACACATAGCATGTTCTACATAATCTCAATCACAGTATATCAATTATATTCCCACACCCAACTCATCAAATCAATCACATCTCAACAAATATACCTCAACAGATGCACATATGACTCGTTATGCAATGCAACTCGTCTATACAACTCTATGCATATGCTGTTGGTGTAAGCCCTAGAGGCCAATACTTTTGGTACTTGTATCGAATTATTTATTAATAATAAAAGGCATTTTCTTTATTATGGTTGATTAATAAAGTCCCTGGAATAGATAGTCCATTTAATGTATTATGTGTGACTTAATCATGAGAGCACATTAAACATAAGGACACTATTCTTAAAGTATCCGTAGTCGAGCTTTAGTGTGAAGTGGGATAACATTAAAGCATTAAGACTATTATGTTTGTAGACTGATGATCACATCTCATGGATCATGGATAAAGAGTTATCAAGTCTTAAACATAGGTATGAATATTAGGAGTAATATTTATACCAGATTGACCCGCAATGAGAATACTATATAGAAAGTTATGCAAAGTGTCATAAGTTATTCTCATGGTGATAATAGTGTATACCACTCTTCGACCTGAAACCACTATGGATCCTAGATGTAGAGTCGAGTGCTTTATTTCTGATCCAACGTTATCCGTAACTGGATAACCATAAAGACAGTTGATGGGTACTGTAGCGGTGTATTCGTCGCTATATGATTTATTGATTAAACCATAAGCAAAGCATACAATGAATCGAGTCGCCACCACACTTTTATTTATCCTAAGGACTGGTTAAAAAGCGAACAAAAACCTAAGAAGTTTTACACGTGGAAAACCAATAAAAGATCAGAGAATCTGGGTAAGGGGTAAATTACGCAATGGGAAGGTGTTAGGCACCCATCACGTCCTAGGTACTCCTAGGGAGCCCTTTTCACACTTGTTGTATAAAAATATTTATTTGTTTTGACATATTGTGCAAACATGAATGGGATGATGAGAAAAGAATGTACAATTTTAGTTATTTTTGTGTTTGAATGGATGAACCCGTTGCCTACGTACCTTCCATCAAAGGTAAGGATCAAAACGCCGTAGTTCGGCTAAAAGATTTCCAAAAATTAGTGAGTTCATTTTAAAACACAAGCATTAAGGCTTTTCATTACCAATGGGAGAAAACTCAACCCGAATCAACAATCCACCATGCGAGGACGGCTTCGACGTACTAGAGGGGTTAACTCTGTTTTCAGTACGGAAGTCTTACAATCGACTCACTAAGGACAAGGTAAGATTTACATCAACCGCTATGGTAATTGAAACCTATGGCTAATGTATGAAAACATATTAACAATGGACAAAGCCACAAAACAATTGAATGTGTGAAGTTAATTGATTATGAGTATTCACAAAATATGGTCAAGGTATGATTAAGATTGATTCAAAGAAGTGTTATGAAATGGAGTTTGAAAAGTCAAGGACTTATGGTCCAGGTTTCTAATTTGAAAAGACATGAAGATGTTTGCACAACAAGTCAAAAGTTTTTGAGAGCAAAGTGTGAAAAAGTTTAGGACAATGAGGGTATGGATAGTGGAATGTAAAACTTCTTAGAAAGGTTCACCTCTTGAGATCATATAGAAGATGATTCAAGTGTGTCCTTAGGAATGAGCAACAAACAAGCAAGCAAATAAAAGCAAGGTGATACCGGATGCCATCAATGGACTTATACCAATCTCACAAACAAAAGCGGATACCGGATACCAATAAATGGGTTTACACCAATCTCCTAAAACAAAACAATGATACCGGATGCCATCAATGGACTTATACCAATCTCTCGAAGCAAAAGCGGATATCAGATGCCAATAAATGGACTTACTCCAATCTCCTAAGGTAAAACAAAACTTGGATGTTAGATGCCAATCTGTCTGGACTTATACCAACCTCCAAAGGATGATCATAGGAATAACAAACGCCAACAACATGGTCTTACACTTGCATCCTTACATACAACAAACAAACAAGCATTTAAGCAACAGACATGAGTAGCCAAGTGAGATGGTCTTACACTCTATCCCTTCCAAATCATAGGAACAATGCCCAATGAGTGGACTTACAGTTGTCCTCAATGGGTAAACCAAACAAACTACAAGGATGTGAAATGATGATCATGCAATAATGAACAATTTATGATGATAAGTGCATAAAGGCATGCAAGCAAACATGTACAAATACAACAAGCAATCAATCAGACAAAGTCATTTAGCACACACTATAACCAAACAATTAGGCTCAATCAAAGGGTTAGACTTAAAAGTCAACTGGAATAGGGTAAATGGTGCTCTTAACCTTGACATTGAGAGCCAAGGTGAAGCAGATGAAAGGATATGAGGGGTGTGCCTCATCACTCTTATCCCTGGTCAGGGAGAGCATTGAATATCAGAAGGTGTGGGAGTTCAGAAAGATGGAACTCTCTCCACAAGTTAGACTCGATAGATCTTGGATTTTTACTCACTATGCATCAACACATGTGGTGTGAGCAAGGTGAGTGACTCACAGAATAGTAGGAGATAGGCTGCATATTTCTTTTGTCTACCAATTGCCTCACATGAGGTCTTTTCCTGCTTGGGGACAAAGTTAAACGATCACAAACATTGCCTCTTAAGGAGGACTTCAGACAGTTGCCTGGCTAAATAACAAGCCAGGTCTTCCAGACTACATGGAGATAAGAGAGTCTACCTCAATGCTTAAGCAAAGCAAAGCAATAGCAATTTCTCAAAGGAACTAAAGCAACTATGGTACCTGAAATCAATCAAATATAATCAGTATACCAATCACAAAGTCAAAACAGACAAGTTATGAACCAACAGTCAACACAATCAATCACATGTGCAAAGCACAAACTCAAATCAAATGAGTTAGCATCCTACAAAACAAACCAAGTTAGTTCATCACAATCAAGCAAACCAAACTCAATCAACTTGAATTAATCTCCTTAAAGCAATTGCTCCTTAACCTGAAAAACAACTCAAACATGAGAAGTGAACCCTTAGGCCAAAGCCTAGGGTCAAAGGAGGAGAAAATATTTAAAACAGAACATGAAACTTGATCAAAATCAAGATTAATCAAATAAGAACAAATTCCAGTTGGTCTCATGTCAAAAGCATTCATCAATTGCATTTCATAAGCAAAACATGTCAAACTAGGCAAGATGATAACTCAATGGTGTAAACAGAATGAACACCAGCATATCCATACCGAAATGGCTCAATAAATTCCAGGAAAAATCATGCTTAACCAGAACACATGGAATGAGCAGCACATCAAATTTCATGTCATTTGGACAAGTGGAAGTAAGGAAATTAAAATCCCTAAGTCAAATCATATTCAAGCAAGCTCATACAAAGCACCAAATCATGCATTAACTTCAAGCAATCATAAAACAGAGACCAAACATGATAAATGAATGCAATCAAAGCCATGGCAAACTTTAAGATGTCTATAATGCACATGCCAAATTTCAAATCCATCCAATAATGCATGAGAATTTCACAACACATATGATATCATGACTCTCAAAATATTCACAATTGACCAAACAGAGGGAAAATTCTCAAACAAATAGAAAATGCATTCAAAAATCCCAGGAAAAATCACCAGCAAACTAGACATCCATAAGTATTATCATGCAAAAATCCAGGGCAATTAGCATACCATAAGCATGGAAAATAAAATCAGGAACATGAATAAGACATGGTGTGACATACATTGGCACACCTCTAAAGATCATATCATATCTCCTAATCCAGAAATGCAAAATTAGCAAACCATATACCAAAATGACCAGGAGTAAGTCTAGATCATGCATATAAAATTTCAAGCATTTTGGAGCAAGCATCAAGATTTCATGAATGAAATGGCAAAACATAGGCAAAAAGCATACATGAACAAAGACATTAGACCAAAATAAAAACTAGCCGTGCACAACTTTTGTTATCATGCCTATAAAAAACTAGATGAAAAATGGAGATGAATGCAAAAATTCCCAACCAGTTTGGATGCTCCATGAATTATTTATGATTTTTTGAAGTTTCATGATAAAATGAAATAAACATTTAACAACTATCATGAAATAATATAGCGCAATGGCAAATCCGTAATTATGGAATCACTAAGTGAAACGCCGCGTTTCACTTAGCATGCGTGGCGCGCCGTGATTCGCTTCATGGCGCAAAAACACCGAAAACACATGCAAAGCCACAAGAAACAAATCAAACACGGATCTGGAATGGATTTCAAAAGTTCTCCATCATGTTCTTCAGGATTTCCAGATGATGAACAAGTTGTTACCAAAATCAACAAATGATATACCGTTCAACTCGTCTCATCACGTACAACAACAATTCAGCAAGCATTTGTTCTAATTCTAACCATATCAACCGGATCGAGCAAAAGAAGTTCTAACATCCAAATGTTCAAATCAGTATAACTTCCTTAATTTCTAATGAAAATGCACGATTCAAGTTGCAGAATAATCTACACGCCAAGATCTACACAAGCCACATGATAATTGCAAGAAATGGAGTGGTCGAATTCCAACCTTAATGATGATGCAGCAGCTAATTCGTGTGTTTCGAGGCTTGGATCGTGCAAACAGATCTCCTATGATGATGCAGGAGGTGAATGAAGTCAGGTATGCAGCTCAACAATGCTCGATGGTGAAGAAATTCGAAAATGCCATGGATGAGCAAGGTTCCAACAGTTCCAATTCTTCAAGCTTCTTCCTCAATGCCTCTTCAACAGATGTTCAATAGTACCTGCAAGTGATGAACAATCCAAGAACAAGCAAGAAGAGTGATGAATTTCGATAGAAAAAGTGAAAAAAAGTTTGGAAGAATTTGAGAGAATTTTGGTGATTTGTGATTTGGATCTGAGATTGTGATTGTGGATTCCAATTTTCTGTTATGATTAGGACTATATAGTCCTTGTTAATCACCTGTTAAACATGATTAGCAACAAATGCAAATGGATTAGTGGATGAAGCTTGCTATGCAATTTGGCAAAATTGCCCTTTCTCAATTAGAACCAATGGAACAGTGCACAACCAGTTTAAGCAAACCCAATTTTCTGTTTAAAAGCTATTGGAATTGATTTGGCATGAAAATCATGTGTATTTTTCAAATTCACTATTTTTCCCACCAAAAATGCAAAATGGTTCACTTGAAAAATGACCTTTTTATGTGATGATTTTTGATGAAATGTGATGATGCATTATGATAGTACATGTCAAATGGGATTTGCTCAAAAAAGAATCACCCAAATTGGCCAAATGGTTTGAAAGTTATGCCTCCTTGAAATTCCAAAATTCTTGAAAATGATTTGATCATAACTTGCCAACCATAAATGAGAAATGAGTGTTCTTTGACTTTTTGGAAAGGCAAGAGCAAGATCTTCAACTTTCATGTTGGACAAATTTTGATTTGAAGCTTTCTTGGACATGTAAATTTGAGGAGAAGGACTTTCCATTTTTGGCAGTTGAAAATTACAGGTCCTTGCTATTTTGGGAAACTTTTTGTCTGACCTCCAATTCCTCAATGATGATGTTTGACATATTATATGAGGCTTGTATGGACATGACTGAGACCTCTCAAACCATTTCACACCTTCAAATCCTTGATTAAATGCACAGTTGACTATAGTTGACTTTGCTAGGGTTTTGGTTGACTGAGCCATGCTTTGATGAATTTCAAGCCTCTACCACTTGAAATCTTGATACCAAATGGTGTCACAACTCATATGAACCTCTTATGAATGATCATGGTGCGCAAATTCTTCAAGCATGGCCACCATCCATGGCTTCATGAAGGATTTGACTGTTTTGACCTAGTTTGCTTCATCTGCAAGTAACATGGTTAGATGACAATATTTTTGTACTTTTGGTTAGTAAACAAATGAAAAGCAATGATATACAAATGCTAGACATGCTTGGTGATCAAGAACCACACTCACAATGATAACCCACCCACTAGGAGGGAGGCAAGGTGCACAAAGATCCTTGAGGCAATGTTATGATATGATATGATGCCATGAGGGACCTTAGGGCAAAAATTGGGGTCTTACAGATGCCCCTATTTAAGGTCATTCTAGCCGGAGGAGTGAAGTTTAGAAATCTTCATCTTGGCGCGGTAGAATGGGCTTAAATAACAGTAATGAGACAAATTTTGGTCCCTAAGAGACCTCATGATGCGGATGTATGCATGTAAAAGACACAAATTCTGTGGGGATATGTTCACACAGAAGAAAAGATGATCCATCGGAGTAATACCCTCGCCAGGAACAGAGACATTAACAAGACTCTCATGGGGATTCTTATTGAGGATAAGAAAAAGAAAAAGAAAGCGTGAGCAGGTCACGACTCTGATTTAGGGGATAACGAAACATCGGACTGGAGACTTTACTGGGGAAGTAAAGGACTCGAACTGGGGAGAGAAAGAAATTCCAAAGGAAAACACTTCCCTTGGAAAGACTTGAGCTGACTCACAATATGCATGTACTGGGGATAACACCAATACCGCAACACAAATAGCAATACAAATCCGCTGGGGAAATCTAGAAAAGACTTTCCAGGGGAAACCAAAGGATGAGATGTTACCGGTTAGTGAGTAACAAACTCAGGAGGAATGAATATCTAAGACCGGTATACGGGTGAGAGATATCAATCAACCAATCATCTGAGAAAGACCTGAAAAAGGTACATAAACTCAGGGAAATCTGACTCCTCAGGGGACCAAGGTCATAATAGGGAGCAGACAGGAAGGAACACCAAGGATAACCGGGTTGTAGGTATGTAATAGGTGACCGACCAAGGCGTGAATTGGTGTGTGTTCCAAAACACTCATCATCCTGAAGACAGCTAGAAAAGCAGACTTGTTTATAGGATGGACATTTGATTCTGTAAAGAATGTAAATCTTACTCAGTTGGGGAAACAAACAAAGGATCCGACAAAAGAGCGCATGAGACATATTATCTATAGCCGTCAAAACGTAGATAATATACTCGCACGGAAAATTATCCTGAACCGGGTTGTAGGTTGTTTATAGGATAAAGATCCGGAAACGTGAATTGGTTTGTGTTCCAAGACACTCATCATCCTGAAGAAAGCTAGAAAAGCAGACTTGTTTATAGGATGGACATTCGATTCCACAAGGAACACGAATCTTACTCTGTGGAGAAAACAATCGAAAGAGACATAATATCCATTACCGTCAGAACGTGGATAGAATACTCACATGGAAGATTATCCTGAACCGGGTTGTAGGTTGTTTATAGGATAAAAATCCGAAAATGTGAATTGGTTTGTGTTCCCAGACACTCATCATCCTGAAGAAAGCGAAAGCAAACTTGTTTATAGGATGGATATTCGATTCTACAAAGAATACGAATCTTACTCTATTGGGGGAAGATCAACAAAGGATTCCAACCAAAGAGCGCATGAGACATATTATTCATTACCGGCAGACCGTGAACAATATACTCGAAAGGAAAAGACACCAGAGATACCGAAGTATATACTAGGTGACTAACCAAAAAAGAGAGACAATCGATACCAAGCATCCGGGTAAACGAAAGACAACTCAAAGGGATAAATTGCAAGCATCCGGCAATTATCCGATAACAAATATTCGATTCCGCAAAAGGGAAATAACGAATCTTACTCGACTAGGGAAACACAAAAGGTTTCAACTGAAGAGTGAATGAGATATATTATTCATTGCCGTCAAAACGTGAATAATAACCTCGAGCGGAAGATTATCCTGAACCGGGTTGTAGGTTGTTTGTAGGATAAAAATCCGAAAAGAAAGGCATCGGGATACCAAACTAGGTATATAAAGATGGCCAATCAAAGGGAGCAACGGACATTACTGAAGGTGAGAAAAACAAGAAAGGGGGGGGGGTTTGAATTGTTTGGAAAATAAGCGCTTTTCAAAATGAAAATCACACAAGGATTTTATACTGGTTCGCTTATAACACAAAGCTACTCCAGTCCACCCGGCCAAGGTGATTTCGCCTTCAACAAGGACTTAATCCACTAATCTTGAAAGATTACAAACAACGCCTAAGAGAAAAATCTCTTAGTCCTCTCAAGTTTACAGACTACACTAAGTCACTTGAGGAAATCAACAAACAAAAGATGAAAGATAAATTGTAATCTAGAGTGCTTCTAAGAAAGCAAATATTACAGTGTTAAGAACAAGAGTTTTTCACGTTATAAGCAAAAGCTTCGTGAATATCTTAGAGAGAAAGAGTGTTTTTCTTGACTTGGTGTTTCAGTATAATTTTGGCTTGTTGGCTTACTGATTGTTCTCTCGTGTGTTGCTGAAAGTTGATTTGCAATCCTTTATATAGATCAGTTGAAGTAGTAGTTGAAACTGGTGGATATTGAGATGAAGTTACGCCATCACATAATTAGCTAATGCAGGATGACTTTTTCTTCTTGAAATGACTACTTACCACAAGTAGTATTTTCTTTATTGAGATTGGAGATTAACGTCTCTTTCTCAATTAGGAAATCCATTTGAAAATCTTTACTTGTCTTCAACGTTACTCTTTCATGATTAGCAAATCCATAATCAGAGTATTTGTGTTTCTGGAGAACCTTGGAATCTTGCTTCTGATTTTGATCTAAATAGATTCTTCAGATAGCGTTGTTCAGAGTCAGAGGTTCTAGGACTTACTTCTTGTTCAGATGCTTCTGATACTTGTTGTTTAGTTCAGAGTTAGACTTTCTTGAGCTTGTTTCTACTTCAGAGCTTCTGATCATTTGATAATATGCTTCTGATCTGATACTCTATCTGATGATGTCATCAGAGTCCTGCACACTTAGAAACTTTTCGTTAGGGTGCCATTTTTGGTTTCATCCTTTGTTATCATCAAAATCAAGGAATCTGTTGTATCACGATTTTTGTTCTTACAATCTCCCCCTTTTTGATGATGACAAAACAACTTTAATTAGCAGATGAAACATGAATAAAAATAGATCAGACAGACAGAAGCTCCCCCTGAGATAGTACTAGGGAGTTCAGAGGTTCTGAAGTTCTTACCAGAGTTTCTTAAGTAAAGAGGTTTCTGAGATTTTCTGCAATTTCTTAAGTCCAAGTTAGATAATTTTGTTTATATAAAAAAGATGTTGCAGAATGCTTGATGGTTTTAGACAATATTTTCATCAGAGCTAATAATTACTTTCTCCCCCTTTTTGTCAGAATCAAAAAGACATAGTAAAAATAAGTAAAGAGAAAAAAAAATATAGATAAAGAGAAAAACTTAAAATTCATAGATAGAAGCACAAAGGCAACAAACAAAACATCAGGTTCAAAAGAACAAGAAAAACATCAGAGTCAAAAGAAGACAGAAGCAAAAACAATAGGCAAGCAAAGTAAATCCTAAGTGCCTAAGGGTTCGGAGGCGGAGGCATTCTCTGAAGCAGCATAGCAAGCATGTTCTGGATGTTTTCATTGACAGTATCTTGCTTGTCCATTCTTGCCCGGAGTTCATTCTGATCTTGCTTGAGTTCTTTCAGAGTCTGAAGAACCGTAGGAATCACAGAAGATGACTCTCCCAGAGTCAGAGCTTGCTGAGCTTCAGCTTCAGCAGCAGCTTTAGCTTCTGCATCTGCCAGAGCCTTGGCTTCAGCTTCCTTTTGCCTTAGGAGTTCAGCTTCCTTAGCAAGTCTTTCTTCTTCTAGCCTTTTTGCTTCTTCTTCAGCTTCCTTGGCCAACCTCTCTTCTTCCAGCCTTCTGGCTTCAGCCTCTCTGGCAAGTCTCTCCTGGAGTCTTGCCTCAGCATTTCTGATGTAGTCATTTCTGACTTGTTCAGATATGCTCTTCAGCCTAAAGGACTCAGATGTCATCCAGCCAATGACTCTGTTCCAGTGTGTCCTTACAGATTCAGGATCATCACTGATTTCAGAGTTAGTGACCAGAGAATCAACCTTTTGAGCTGAAGCCTCTGCAATCATAAAGATGACTTCCTTAAGGGTAGGTTTAGAAAGCCCAGGTTCAGGTTCTGGTTCAGAGGTGTGAGGTGGAGAATTTGGAGGGCTGAGATTTAAAGTGAGAGGTTCTGGTTCAATTTCTGGTTCAGGTTGAGGTTCAGAAGATTGGGATGAAGTGTAAAGAGGGTTTAAGTCTAAGGGTTCAGATTCTGCTTCAGGTGCAGCGGGAATTTTTGGTGGGGTGATATCAGAGGTGTGGGGATCAGATGGTTGAATTTCAGAGGGTTGAGTTTCAGAGGGGATGGTGGTTGTTTGTTGTAGTGGTGAAGTTATTTCAGGTTCTGTGGTTTGTGTTTGTTGTGAAGCAAGTCTATGAGCGTAAAGTGTGGCTATGGTTGGTGATTCAGGATCAGAAAATTCAGGGTCAGATGAAAGGGAAACATATGGGGGTGATTCTGGTGCTGAGGATGATGAAGATGAGGTGCTTTGGTGAGTTTGTGCAGGTATAGAGGGAGGTATGAAAGTTCTTGCTATGTTTAGAACTGGTGTAGGTTGGGAGGTTCTGGTGATTGAGGGTGTAATGTCAGAGGTGGTATAAATGGGTTGTGAGGAGAGAGGGTTAGAGGAAGCCATCATGAATTCAGAGGTAGCAGGAGGAACAGACTTACCAGTAGAAAATTGCAGAGGAGCTGAAGATCCGCTTCCAGAAGCTCCTTCAAGTCTGGCCTTCTTTGCTGGTGGTGCTATCTTCTTTTCAGAAATACCTCTCTTGTATCTGACTAAATCTTCTTCAGAGTCCAGACAGTCATCGAGGCTGAAATCAGAGATGTCAACACCATCATCCAGCAGACGCTGAAGATAGATAGCAACAGCGTCTCTGGGTTCGTTCTTGAAGAATCTGGCAAGGCCATGAGGCATCTTCCTCTGATCTTTCAAACTATCCCAGGTTGTATCCAGAGTTGGCCTGACTTGAATTTTCTTGATTATCCCCATACTCTTGAGGTTTCTGGCATTCAGAGGCTTCCCCACATCAATTGCCAGATCATCCATCAACTTGGTCTTTTCCAGCTCATCTACCAGTCCATGCTCAATGAAGACGTCAGATAGCAATCTTCCCAGAGGAATGTAGGATCTGGGCTTCATGTTATTCCTGGTTTCTCTGACTGAATCTCTCAGATATCTGAAGAGGAGAGCAGGGAGGTTGATCTTCACACCTTTCTGGATGCAGTACAAAATGCATTTCTGGTCTGCATTAATTTAATCAGAAGAGTTGGAGGCTGGACGGTGGTGGATAGTTCCCAGAATAATCTTCAGCCACACTCTGAGGTTCTGATGCAGCTCCTTGTTCTTAGAGGGGTTTCCTTCAACGTTGGGTTTGAAGATTGTTGGGTTGATGACTTCAGTGATGCGTTTTGACCTAGGAGGAATGTTGTAAATCCTTTTTCCTCCACTTTGCTCCATGTTCAACAAGGAAGCAATAGACGCTTCAGTAATAACAATCTTCACCCCCAGAACATATGAGACGATGAAGTTGTCATCTGCATCAGCATGTCTCCAGAACTCCTTGACAAGAAGTGGGTAAATAGGACCATAAAGTCTTTGGAAATAGTTTTCCCACCCTTGTTGACGAAGTTCTCCAGTTAAATCAACGCCATTTCTTCTTAGATTGTCGAAATCAACCAACGATTCACACAACACGTCCAAACCTTCAAAAGGAGTTGAAAGGTTGATATGGCGTTCACGGTCAAGAACGTGAGGTTCTTTGTAGACAGGGGTGACGGTGACGCCGGTAACGGTTGGAGTTTGAGTGTTTGAGGTTTGGGGATTAGAACTTGATTCCATCTGTTGAGAGAAGTTAAAAACTTCTTGTTGTTGAGCATCCATGAAGAAGAAGAAGAAGATTGATGAAGAACTTGCAGAGAATGCTTTGAGAGAGGGTTTAGGGTTTTAGAGTGAGTGAGAGTGATAAGTGTGAAAAGTGAGAGAAAGTGTTTATATACTCTAAGTAAACACATGCAAAACGACACACATCCCAGCGTTAGCACAAAAATCAAAATAGCACGTTTGGGGGGAAAAATGATTACAGCTAATAAATGAATGTCTAATCCCAACAGTACGCACACTGCTCTAGGAGATTTCAAACATTCTGACCTTTGATTTCTTTTGACAGCTGTCTAGAAGTTCTAGGGTTAGACGTTTAGAGCTCCACGTGTTGATGTATCTGATCTTCAGGAATACCAAAGGATTGGTTTCTGAAGATTTCTAACTCAGATATCTTCTTAACTTGGTAGAAGTATCAGAGTCAGAGGCAGAAGTACATTTGTTTACATCAGAGTCACATTTTACATTTTCAGAGCCATATTTCACTCAGGGCAATTTTTAATGTTCAGATGTTCTAATATAAAAAGAAATCTATCTTCAGCTAGAGGCTTAGTAAAGATATCTGCCCATTGATGTTCTGTATCAATGAACTTCAATGTTACTATTCCTTTCTGAACATAGTCTCTGATAAAATGATGTTTTATTTCTATGTGTTTGGCTCTGGAATGTAGAATGGGATTCTTACTTAAACAAATAGCAGCAGTATTATCACAAAAGATAGGAATGTTACTCTCAAAGATTTGTAGATCTTCTAGCTGATGCTTCATCCAGAGTATCTGAGTTGTGCACAGTGATGCTGAGATGTATTCTGCTTCTGCAGTTGATAGAGCAATAGTTGACTGTCTTTTGCTAGCCCAGGAGATTAGATTGTTTCCCAGAAGCTGGCAATTCCCAGATGTGCTTTTTCGTTCTATTTTATCTCCTGCATAATCTGCATCACAATAACCCGAGAGTCTATACTCTGATGTTTTCTCATACATCAGGCCCAGGTTAGGAGTTCCTTTCAGATACTTAAGAATTCTCTTAACAGCTGTTAAATGAGATTCTCTAGGATCTGATTGGAATCTGGCACAAAGACAGACGCTAAAGAGAATATCAGGACGAGTAGCAGTCAGATAGAGAAGAGAGCCTATCATACCTCGATAGAGCTTCTGACAAACCTTGTTGCTTACCTCTTCCCTTTCCAGAATGCAAGTTGGGTGCATAGGAGTTTTTGCAGAGTTGCATTCAGTCATATCAAACTTCTTCAGAACGTCTTTAATGTACTTGCTTTGATGAATGTACGTGACTTCTGGAGTTTGATTGATTTTAATTCCCAAAAAGAACTTTAGTTCTTGCATTAAACTCATTTCAAATTCTGCCTGCATTAACTTAGAAAATTCTTGGCAAACAGAGATATTAGCAGAACCAAAAATAATATCATCAACATAAATCTGGCATATCATGAGATCATTATTAAGGTTTTTACAGAAGAGTGTAGAATCAACTTTCCCTCTGATAAAATTTTGTTCCAAAAGAAAATTGCTTAAGCGTTCATACCAAGCTCTGGGAGCTTGTTTAAGTCCATATAAGGATTTCTTAAGTTTAAAAACATGTTCTGGAAAGTTTGAATTTTCAAAACCTGGAGGTTGATTGACATACACTTCTTCTAAAATATAACCATTAAGAAATGCACTTTTGACATCCATTTGGTATAATTTGATAGAATGATTAATAGCAAAAGATACAAGAAGACGAATAGATTCTAACCTCGCGACTGGAGCAAAAGTTTCATTATAATCAATACCTTCTTGTTGACTATAACCTTGAGCTACCAGTCGTGCTTTGTTTCTGACAACTTCTCCTTTCTCGTTCAGCTTGTTTCTGAAAACCCATCTGGTTCCAATGACATGAGTGCCTCTGGGTTTAGGAACGAGATCCCAGACATCATTCTTTGAGAATTGATCTAATTCTTCTTGCATAGCTGCCACCCAATCGTTATCTTGAAGAGCTTCATCACAGGACGTAGGCTCAATCAGAGACACTAGTCCCAGAGGAATATCTTCAGAAGTTCTGAAGGTAGATCTGGTTCTAACAGGTTCATCTTTGTTTCCCAAAATCAAATCTTCAGATACGTTAATACGACTTTTAACTTTCCTTGGAATTTCTGGAGATTTAATTTCTTCAGAGTCTTGAGTGACAGTTGCTTCTGGAGTTTTCTCAGATTCTACAAGAGTGATTTCCAAATCTGCAAACTTTTCAACTAGCTTTGACTTTTCAGGGTCAAGCTTATCATCAAATCTGACATGAATTGATTCCTCCACAATTTTGGTTTCTGTGTTGTATACTCTATAGCCTTTAGAGCGTTCTGAGTATCCTAACATAATACCTTTCTGTGCTTTGGAATCAAACTTGTTCAGATGTTCTTTAGTATTTAATATAAAACAAGAGCATCCAAAAGGATGAAAATATGAGATGTTGGGTTTTCTTCCTTTACACAATTCATAGGGAGTCTTTTCTAGAATAGGTCTTATAGAGATTCTATTCTGAATATAACACGCTGTATTTACAGCTTCTGCCCAAAAGTGCTTTGCTACATTTGTTTCATTGATCATGGTTCTGGCCATCTCTTGGAGTGTCCTATTCTTCCTCTCTACAACTCCATTTTGTTGTGGAGTTCTAGGGCAGGAGAAATCATGGGATATTCCATTAGAATCAAATAATTCTTCAAAATCTTTATTTTCAAATTCTCCACCATGATCACTTCTGACTCTAACAATTTTGGAGTCAAATTCTTTTTGCACTTTGGAACAGAAACTGGTGAATACAGAGTGAGACTCACTCTTGTGCTTTAGGAATTTTACCCATGTCCAGCGACTGTAATCATCAACAATGACTAGTCCATACTTCTTTCCATTAACTGATGCTGTTTTCACAGGACCAAATAAGTCAATGTGAAGAAGTTCCAGAGGCTTAGAGGTAGAAACAACAATTTTCTTTTTAAAAGATGTTTTTGAAAATTTTCCTTTCTGACAAGCTTCACACAGAGCATCTGAAGAAAACTTCAGTTTAGGTAGGCCTCTGACTAACTCGAGTTTAGTTTGCTGAGAAAGTTTCCTCATGCTAATGTGGCCTAAGCGTCTATGCCATACCCATTGCTCTTCGTGAACTGACATTAGACATTTAACATTTTGATCTTTTAAATCAGAAAGATTTATTTTGTAAATGTTGTTTTTCCTCTTGCCTGTGAAAAGGACAGAGCCATCGTTCTGATTAATGGCTTTACATGTTTTTTGATTGAAGATTACATCATAACCGTTATCACTTAATTGACTTATGGATAACAAGTTATGCATTAATCCTTCTACATAAAGAACATCAGATATAGAGGGAAGAGTACCATTACCAATAGTTCCGGAGCCTCTGATCCTTCCTTTCTGATCTCCTCCGAAGCCTACAAATCCAGCGTCTTAAAGTTCCAGACTTTGGAACATAGACTTTCTTCCCGTCATGTGTCGCGAGCATCCAGAGTCCAGGTACCATGATTGGTGTCTGAACTTTGCTGCATAGGATATCTGCAACATAGATAATCTTATCTTTCGGTACCCAGAATCTCTTGGGTCCTTTTAGATTAGTTTTCCCAGAGTTTCTTATAACTTTGGGTCTTCTAGCATTTTTAAATTTGTGTTCTTGTGTGTGTGTGTAGTGATATGAAAAAGGAGATTTAATTTGATCACTTGTAGAAGTTTTATCTTCCTTAGGATCATACCCAATTCCCCTTTTATTGTTCTGACTTACTCCATAAATCATGGATGCCATAATACTCCTATCTATCCCATTCTTCAGAAATTCTTGAAAGGCTTCTTCATATTTATAAATAATTTTATTTGAAGTTTGTGGTGCTTGAGACAACGCTTCTTCTAATTCTGAGCTTTTTGTTTTTGCCTCATCTCTTTCTAACATTAAAGATTTGATTGTATCTTCTTGTGATAGAATTGTTATCTCAAGTTCACTACACTCTTCAAATTTTGCTTTAAGACAGCCTTTAATATTTTTAAACTTTTGTTTTAGTTTCTGGTAAGAGGTAAGAGTTTCTGACAAGCATGATTCTAAGTCAGATCGAGAAAGTTCAGAAAATACCTCTTCAGATTCTTCATCTGAGCTGCTGGATGTGGTAGCCATAAGTGCTACGTTGGCCTGTTCATCAGAGTCAAATTCTGATGATCCAGATTCACTATCATCCCAGGTAGCCATCAGTCCTTTCTTTGTTCTGAAAGTGTTTTTCTTGAAGCTTTCTTTTCTAGGGTTGTCTTTCTTCAACTTGGGGCATTCATTTCTGTAATGACCTGTTTCTTTACATTCATAACAGGTAATATCTTTGTTAGCTTTACCTTTTGAAGTTGACTCTGATCGATCCCCTCTGGGTCTTGGTCTTCTGAAGTTGTTGTTCCTCTTTTTCCAGAGTTGCTTGACTCTTCTGGTTAGTAGGGACAACTCTTCTTCATCATCAGAGTCTTCTAGTTCAGAATCGTCAGTATCTTCAGTTTCTGCCTGGAGAGCTTTGGTTCTGTCAGGTTTCCGTCTTTCAGATCTGGACTTTAGCGCTACGGACTTGTTCCTTTTCTGAGGTTCATCCTCCTCTAGTTCTATCTCATGACTTCTGAGAGAACTAACAAGTTCTTCAAGGCTGATATTGTTTAGATCCTTTGACAGCTTCAGAGCAGTAACCATAGGTCTCCATTTCTTTGGCAGACTTCTGACTATCTTCTTAACATGATCTGCAGTCGTGTATCCTTTGTCTAGCACTTTAAGACCTGCAATAAGAGTTTGAAATCTAGAAAACATAGCCTCTATAGCTTCGTCATCTTCCATTTTGAAGGCTTCATATTTCTGGATAAGCGCCAGAGCCTTCGTCTCCTTGACTTGGGAGTTTCCTTCATGGGTCATCTTCAGAGAGTCAAGTATATCTTTGGCTGTCTCTCTGTTGGTGATCTTTTCATATTCGTTGTATGATATAGCATTTAGAAGTATTGTTCTGGCCTTGTGGTGATTTTTGAAGACACGTTTCTGATCTTCTGACATCTTACTTCTGGGAACTTCAGCTCCATTTAAGACTGGAGGTGTGTATCCATCTGTGACAATGTCCCAGAGGTCAGCATCATAACCCAGAAAGAAACTTTCGATTCTATCTTTCCAGTAGTCAAATTTCTCTCCATCAAAAACAGGAGGCTTGGCATTGTAAGAATCTCTTTCATTTGAGTGGGCCATTGTTTTTCTCGTACTGGATCTCTCTACACGGTTAAGTGTTTGATTAGAAAATCAATAACAGAGCCGGAGCTCTGATACCAATTGAAGGTGAGAAAAACAAGAAAGGGGGGGTTTGAATTGTTTGGAAAATAAGCGCTTTTCAAAATGAAAATCACACAAGGATTTTATACTGGTTCGCTTATAACACAAAGCTACTCCAGTCCACCCGGCCAAGGTGATTTCGCCTTCAACAAGGACTTAATCCACTAATCTTGAAAGATTACAAACAACGCCTAAGAGAAAAATCTCTTAGTCCTCTCAAGTTTACAGACTACACTAAGTCACTTGAGGAAATCAACAAACAAAAGATGAAAGATAAATTGTAATCTAGAGTGCTTCTAAGAAAGCAAATATTACAGTGTTAAGAACAAGAGTTTTTCACGTTATAAGCAAAAGCTTCGTGAATATCTTAGAGAGAAAGAGTGTTTTTCTTGACTTGGTGTTTCAGTATAATTTTGGCTTGTTGGCTTACTGATTGTTCTCTCGTGTGTTGCTGAAAGTTGATTTGCAATCCTTTATATAGATCAGTTGAAGTAGTAGTTGAAACTGGTGGATATTGAGATGAAGTTACGCCATCACATAATTAGCTAATGCAGGATGACTTTTTCTTCTTGAAATGACTACTTACCACAAGTAGTATTTTCTTTATTGAGATTGGAGATTAACGTCTCTTTCTCAATTAGGAAATCCATTTGAAAATCTTTACTTGTCTTCAACGTTACTCTTTCATGATTAGCAAATCCATAATCAGAGTATTTGTGTTTCTGGAGAACCTTGGAATCTTGCTTCTGATTTTGATCTAAATAGATTCTTCAGATAGCGTTGTTCAGAGTCAGAGGTTCTAGGACTTACTTCTTGTTCAGATGCTTCTGATACTTGTTGTTTAGTTCAGAGTTAGACTTTCTTGAGCTTGTTTCTACTTCAGAGCTTCTGATCATTTGATAATATGCTTCTGATCTGATACTCTATCTGATGATGTCATCAGAGTCCTGCACACTTAGAAACTTTTCGTTAGGGTGCCATTTTTGGTTTCATCCTTTGTTATCATCAAAATCAAGGAATCTGTTGTATCACAATTTTTGTTCTTACAATTACCAACAAGAGGGTAAATGAAAGAAGACTCGCTGGGATACAAATGATGAAAAATCAATGATCCGGGGAACACAATCACTGCCACACGGTGAAGGGACCCGCTGGGGATAAAATTGCTAGCGTACGGCAATTATCCGCAAAAGGCTTGCTGGGGATATAAGTGCTTATTCAAGCGACTCATCCAAGCGAAGAAAAATCAACATCGAGTATTAGATGAAGATAACCACAAAGAGGGGATTACATCTACCAAAAGTTGGATAGAAAACCATAGAAGGGGAATTGTCATCGGTTGGGATGAACAACAAAGTTGACTCCGTTAGGGGAGAAAACGGGGTTTATAACTACCGGGTAGTAGGCAGAAAAACCGCAAAGATAGGACTTACAACTGCTGGTTTGTAGGCAGAGGCCAAACATTCCACTGAGGATAAGATGAATGAGCGCCGGTTTGTAAGCAACTATTCATTTATACCACAGGGAAGCGCGAGAGACAATTGAAAAAGGGGGGCCAATTTAGGATCAAACCAAAAAGGCGGACTGAATCAAGACTCGTCCTGATGAGGATATAACTCAAAAGGGTAAACCCGTCCCAAGGTGTGTTGGGAGGGAACGGAAATAACCGTCATCCACGAGGATGTATCTCAGTGGGGAAATGGCAAGAAAGGATATACACTTTCTGCTTAAGGGCTGACTCTATCTTGAGAGATTAACACCCGACATCTGCTTTGGGAGATCTATAAAGAGATCTGTATCACCATAGCAGGAAACAACAAACAAAAGATATATGGCAAAATATGCAACATGAATATCTGAATGTTTATGAGTATGCATGAATATGCGTGATTTATGTTTGATGAATGCTGACAAAACAGACAATTCTAACACAAACAGGACCAGGAATCAAACATCCGGTACTATACTTCCAGGGAAAGATCCAACTGGAAAGCCAATCTGCTGGAGATCTTCAAGCTGGAAAGCAAAGATCTGCGGGGAAGCAGAAGATCAGAGATATCAGGAAACACCAATCCTCTGAGTGATGGATCAGCAATCAACCCAACTGGAGTACAGAAAGTCACAACAGGCAATAACGGCCACAAAGACAAATCTGTTGGGGAATGGGATAAATCCCAAAATATCTGCAGGGGAACAAGAACTCACTGCACGGGCGAAAACTACCACGAAGGCAACTCCGCAATAACTCCACTGGGGAATAACCCACAAAGGGAGAACAGATCATCCACGTAGAATCTGGCTGCACAAGCAACTCTACCTGGGGATAATGCAAATATCCATTCCATTGGGGAACAACCCACTGAGGAGGAAGAAAAGATCACACAAGTAGATTCTGCGACAAGCCACTCTACTGGGGATCAAAAGCAATCAGGGAACCAACCCAAATCTCTGGATGATAGGTTACCAACCAACCCTACTAGGGGAGAATAGCGGTTTCAACTCCGGCGGAGATGCTGAGGGGGATAACTACCAATAATTCCACTGAGGAATATATGGAAGAGAGCTGGGGATCAACCACCAGATGCTGACTCTTTTGAGGAGAAAATCCACAACTGCTGAGGAGGAACACAATCACTGCCCTGCTGCAGGAATAAGCGCACTGACGGGGAGATATAGCAACTCCGCTGGCGACGTGGCCGGGGAAGAGAGTACTACTGGAGCAAACAAAATCTTCCACAACACTCTGCTCTGGGGATACATCACAGATCCCGCTATCGGCTGTGCTGAGGAAAGATAGCAACAATCCTGCTTACGACAATGCTGGGAAAGTGGTAAAGTACCGGGATATCAATCCACCAACCATTGAATCTTCAAAGGGAAAGCATCCATGCTGAGGATAGAAAACCACAACTCCGCTGGCGATTGCACTAGGGAGAGTGACAGGGTACCGGGGTCTCAAACCACCCACTACCGAAACTTCCAAATGGGGAACACCCATGCTGGGGGGGAATACTTGCTGGAGAAGAAAACGAAGTCTTCAACAACACTCTGCTTAGGGAACAACCCTAACAAAAGCTCTGCTTGGGGAACAACCCCAACAAAAAGCAGGATAAAAAGGATACAACCGATGCCAGGAATATGAACCAATGTCTTACCTGTTGGAAATCATGCCACCCTCGGGAGAGCACTGAGAGATTCTTAAGTATCCTTTCATCATTGTGAATGTTCACTTTGTTTAAAACAACAATTTGAAAAATTTATTTGTATAAAACAATGACATTTTATCAATTAAAACATGCAAAACATTTGTTGAATTGAAACAAATAAGAGTGCAAATAATTGGATAAAAGCTCAGATTGATTTGATGGAATGGTAGCCTGCAAATGGCAAGACTCCATAGATCTGTACAAATTTGAAATCAGTGATATATATTGGAAGAGGGCTACATTGAACATAATGATCCTTTCTCTACCAATTTGAATCTCGATGTATTCGAAGCTTCAGTTGACGACGAATCGAGAATCTCTGACGAACAGACAACAGTGTAACAGAAAATCTTGTCAGGATGCAGTTACTTGCCAAATCCCTAATTTTTGCCTAGATTGCCCCAGGGTGAGGTACTCAATCTAGCGGGATGCAAATATCATTTTTTTTCAAGTCTCTAATTTTTGCCTGGATTACCCTTGAGGGTTCTCCACCGAGACGCTCATTTTTGCCTAAGCCGCCCTTTCGGGTTTTCAACTTAGCGAGCCATTCTGTTTTTCATTTGCATATACTTTTTTTTTAGGCAAAGTATTTCTTGACTGCATCTGAATTCACAGGACGAGTGAAATCCTCCCCATCCATTGTTGTAAGCATCAAAGCACCGCCTGAAAAGGCTCTCTTAACAACATATGGACCCTCGTAGTTTGGAGTCCACTTGCCCCTGGAATCGGGCACGAAAGACAAGACTTTCTTGAGCACGAGGTCACCTTCTCGGAACACACGAGGCTTGACCTTTTTATCGAATGATTTCTTCATTCTCTGCTGATATAACTGACCATGACACATGGCAGTTAATCGCTTCTCTTCAATCAAATTCAGCTGGTCATAACGACTCTGAATCCATTCAGCATCAGTCAACTTGGCTTCCATCAAGACTCGCATTGATGGGATCTCCACCTCTACTGGGAGCATAACTTCCATGCCGTAAACAAGAGAAAAAGGGGTTGCCCCTGTTGAAGTGCGTACCGATGTACGATAACCATGCAAAGCAAATGGCAGCATCTCGTGCCAATCTTTGTATGTAACTGTCATCTTCTGGATGATCTTCTTGATATTCTTATTAGCAGCTTCAACAGCCCCATTCATCTTAGGTCTGTAAGGAGAGGAATTATGGTGTGAAATTTTGAATTCAGCGCACAACTCATCCATCATCTTGTTATTCAGATTAGATCCATTATCAATAATGATCTTATCTGGCACACCATAACGGCAAATCAGCTGGTTCTTGATAAACTTCACAACCACCTGTCTGGTCACGTTCGCATACGAAGCGGCCTCAACCCATTTGGTGAAGTAGTCAATTGCTACGAGAATAAACCTGTGTCCGTTGGACGCCTTCGGTTCAATCATGCCGATCATGTCGATTCCCCACATAGAGAAAGGCCATGGTGATGAAATCACATTCAGAAGTGTCGGAAGAATATGAATCTTATCCGCATAAATCTGACACTTGTGGCATTTCTTCACATATTTGCAGCAGTCAGACTCCATTGTCAGCCAATAGTAGCCTGCTCTCAGCATCTTTCTAGCCATGGCATGTCCATTGGAATGAGTACCAAATGAACCCTCATGGACCTCAATCATCAACAGGTTTGCTTCGTGTCTATCCACGCATCTGAGCAAAACCATGTCAAAATTTCTTTTATACAGCACTTCACCGCTGAGGTAGAAACTGCCTGACAACCTTCTCAAAGTTTTCCTATCTTTCACAGATGCCCCAGACGGGTAGACCTGGTTCTGGAGGAAATTCTTGATATCAAAATACCAAGGCTTGTCATCATTCACTTCTTCGACTGCAAATACGTGAGCTGGTCTGTCCAAGCGCATCACAGCAATATTAGGAACTTCATTCCAATACTTGACAACCATCATGGAAGCAAGTGTAGCAAGAGCATCTGCCATCCGATTATCCTCTCGAGGAATATGATGAAAGTCAACTTCTGTAAAGAATGTTGAAATCCTTCTCGCATAATCTCTATACGGAATGAGACTTGGTTGATTCGTCTTTCATTCACCCATGATCTGATTGACAACCAGGGCCGAATCACCATAAACATCAAGATGTTTGATTCTCAAATCAATACATTCTTCAAGTCCCATAATACAGGCCTCATACTCAGCCATATTATTCGTGCATTTGAAAGTTAGCCTTGCTGTAAGCGGAATATGCGTGCCATGAGGAGTAATGATTACTGCCCCAATACCATTTCCGTACTGATTTACAGCGCCATCGAACACCATCGTCCATCTGGAACCAGGTTCCGGACCTTCATCAAGTGTAGGCTCATCACAATCTTTCATTTTCAAATACAGAATCTCCTCGTCCGGGAAGTCATACTGAACAGACTGATGATCTTCAATCGGCTGATGCGCTAAATGGTCAGCCAAGATACTACCTTTGATAGCTTTCTGAGCTCGATACTCAATATCATACTCAGACAACAACATCTGCCAACGTGCAATCCTCCCGGTTAAAGCAGGCTTCTCGAAAATATACTTGATTGGATCCATTCGGGATATCAACCAAGTTGTATGATTTATCATGTACTGGCGCAAACGCTTAACAGCCCAAGCTAAAGCACATCACGTCTTCTCAAGCATAGAGTACCGGGACTCACAATCAGTAAACTTCTTACTGAGGTAGTAGATAGCAGATTCTTTCTTCCCTGATTCATCTTGCTGACCGAGGACACAACCCATCGAGTCTTCAAGAACAGTCAAATACATAATCAGAGGTCTTCCTTCCACAGGCGGAGACAAGATCGGAGGTTCGGACAGATACTCTTTGATACTGTCGAAAGCTTTCTGGCAATCCTCGGTCCAATCATGAGACTGATCTTTCCGAAGGAGCTTGAATATCGGCGCACATGTGGCAGTCATGTGGGATATAAATCTGGAAATATAGTTCAAGCGGCCAAGAAAACCTCAGACTTGCTTCTCAGTTTTGGGTGCAGGCATCTCTTGTATTGCTTTGACCTTTGCAGGATCAACCTCAATACCTCTTTCGCTTACCACAAAACCCAACAACTTGCCGGAACGGACTCTAAATGTACATTTGTTCGGATTCAGACGAAGCTTGAACTTCCTCAGACGCTGAAAAAGCTTCAACAAATGCTCAACATGTTCAACTTCCGTTCGGGACTTAGCAATCATATCATCAACATAGACCTCTATCTCCTTGTGCATCATATCATGAAACAAGGTAGTCATAGCTCGTTGATATGTGGCTTCGGCGTTCTTCAAACCGAAGGGCATCACTCGATAACAGAATGTTCCCTAAGGTGTGATGAATGTTGTCTTCTCCATATCTTCGGGTGCCATTTTGATTTGATTATATCTGGAAAATCCGTCCATAAAGGAAAAGACTTTGAATTTAGCTGTATTGTCTACCAACATATCAATGTGTGGTAGAGGAAAATCATCTTTAGGACTAGCCTTATTCAAATCTCTGTAATCAACGCACATACGGACTTTTCCGTCCTTCTTAGGAACAGGCACAATATTGGCCACCCATTGAGGATATGTAGAAGTCAACAGAAACCCCACATCAATTTGCTTCTGAACTTCCTCTTTGATCTTCACTGCCATATCTGGATGAGTTCTTCTGAGCTTCTGCTTCACTGGCACGCACTCAGGCTTCAAAGGCAGGAAATGTTGCACAATATCTGTATCTAGACCCGGCATGTCTTCATACGACCAAGCGAAGATATCGGAATATTCTCGTAGCAATTCGATCAACCCCTTCTTGACAGACTCTTCAAGAAGTGCCCCAATCTTCACCAGACGAATACAATCCTCAGACCCCAAGTTGACTGTTTCCAGATCTTCAAGGTGCGGCTGAATGATCTTCTTCTCGTGCTCAAGGAGACGGGTAATCTCATCAGGAATTCCTTCAACATCATCTTCCTCTGCCTCGAATACAGGGAATTCAAAATTGGGAGATGGCGTTGGATCATTATGTTCAATGGGTTTTAGAATCAACCTGCATAATGATTTTGGTTAATGACAAACTTTAGAATTTAAACAAGCAAATCATTATGCAGATGAAAAATGTTTGCTTTTATTCTTGTTTTTATGGGTTTTTTGTGATCAATGATTTCATGCAAAAAGCAAAAAGTGAAAACAAATGGAAAAACAAATGTTGAACAATGCATTAATTGAATGAAACATCATTGTATTAAATGTTGCCAACAATGTCATCACTTCTCCTTTTGGCATGGGAGAAGGGTTTTAAACAAAGTGAACAATTACTCTGATCTATGGATGACTGTAGGAACATCTACAGCGACCCAATTGTGGCAGACACCACCAGGAATGACGAAATTGTTCAAATCCTCTGCATCCTCTTCCAAGATAGCAGCAGCTTCTTCAGGTTGATCAGCATGGATGAATCCTCCACTCGTGAACAAACCTTGCTCATTATACGCCCCAGAACAGTAGCCAATGCCAGCCCGGGATCTATTGTCTTCAAGCTCAATCACCTTCCCCAAACCAGCAACTGCACCGCATTCAATGGCCAGCTTCACATCTTTATAGGAAGAAAATGAAGGAGACTTCTTCTCAATAGGTTCATCAATAGATAAAGCTTGGAACGACGTTCCAACTTCATCCTCAGCATCAATATATGAGAAAGAAGACAGATGGCTAACTAGGAAAGCCTTTTCTCCCCCTACCACAACCAGTTTCTTGTTCTTCACAAATTTCAGCTTCTGGTGTAGGGTGGATGTCACGGCGCCAACCTCGTGAATCCATGGTCTGCGTAAGAGACAGCTATACGATGGGTGGATATCCATTACCTGGAAGGTAACTTGGAAATCACTTGGTCCAATTTTGATTGGGAGATCAACTTCCCCAATCACGGTCTTGCGTGACCCATCAAATGCCTTCATAACAACACCACTCTGCCTCATAGGAGGACCTTGATATGACAACTTGGAGAGTGTGGTTTTTGGCAATACATTCAAGGATGATCCAGTGTCCACTAGCACGCTGGACATGGCATCAGATTTGCAATTCAGGGAGATGTGTAAAGCCATGTTGTGGTCTCTTCCCTCCTCAGGGAGATCAGCGTCACAAAAACTCAACGTGTTGCAAGCAGTGATGTTTGCAACTATACTATCAAACTGCTCGATCGTGACGTCGTGATCAACATACGCCAAATCCAATACCTTCTACAGAGCCTCCCTATGGGGTTCTGAATTCAACAGCAGAGATAACACAGAAATCTTGGATGGCGTTTATAGAAGCTGGTCTACAACATTGTACTCACTCTTTTTGATGAGCTTCAGCATCTCATCAGATTCTTCATTCAAAGTGCCACTAGGGCCAACTGAAGAAGTAGGAGCCTTTTGTACAGAGGATGAGGGTTGTCTAGCAACATCAAGTGCCGGATTCTGAATATTAACAGCCGTTCCTACCGGACGCTTAGCAGCATCAGAAGCAACATGAGCCTTGGGAGGTGCAGAAAACACGCGACCACTACGGGTCAACCCGCTCACATCAGTGATGTTGGTTACAGACGTTGAAGGCAAAGGCACTTCTACCCCATCCTGCACATCAACAGGGTTATATCTGAATGGCACAACTTTGTCTGAAACATAAGGCATCGGGCCTGCAGGCTTGATCACCAAAGACGGAGAGACCTTCGGCTTGCTGCTATCATAGCGAATAACAACAGGCTCGGGCAATATGAACACCGGTGAAATAACGTTCACCTCCGGCTCATCCTCATCAACGTTGCAATTCTGAAGGATCTCAATGGTTCCCTCATCTAGCAGTTCTTGGAGTTCTCTTCGTACCTGATTGCAACCCGAACGGTTGACCGAGCAGATGCGGCATTTGTCGTGGTCATGCTCCATGTGGCTGTACTGACACAGCAACCGATGTAATTCGACCAGCGACTGTCTAATATGGCTGACATATTTGAACTTGTACTTCCCAGGGCACCCCTGGACCATATTGACAGATTTCCCATGCGCGGGCAATGGGTTCTTGGTGACATTTGGGCTTGAGTCTTCAAAACTCAGAATGCCACATCGCATCAGGTCTTGCACTTTGGTCTTCAGCTGAAAACAGTTCTCTACATCATGGCCCGGAGCGCCAGAATGATAGACACAGTGCAGGTCAGGCTTATACCACCACTGAGGGTTGACCGGTATAGCCGGAGGATCTCTTGGAGTAATCAGCTTCCGCTCTATTAGAGAGGGATACAACTCTGCATACGACATAGGAATTGGATCGAAACTGATCTTTTTCCTATCGTAGTTCATGTTGGCTTGATTACTGGTACTACCACGAGGCTGGTAAGCCTGTTGCTGCGGACGAGATTGTTGTTGACGATACTGTTGAGAAGACTGTTGTTGATTGTGTTGCTGCTGTTGATATTGCTGAGGTTGCTGATATGGAGCACTATTTCTGAATACAGGTGCTATATGAGCCACCTGGTGCTGATTGTTGTTATGCCGTGCTGACTTCCTCTGAACAGAGGGTCTCTTGGATTTGGCATGGGATTGCACAGCATGTGCCTCCCCATCCTTCTTCTTAAACGCCCCATACCGTTTAGAAGAAGAGCTCTCATCTTTTGCCAATCGTCCTTCACGGACACCTTCTTCAAGACGCATCCCCATGTTCACCATCTCGGTGAAATCAGAGGGAGCGCTTGCTACCATCCGCTCGTAATAGAATGAGCTAAGAGTCTTTAAGAAGATCTTAGTCATCTCTTTCTCCTCTAGCGGTGGAGTAATTTGAGCAGCCAGCTCTCGCCACCTCTGGGCGTACTCCATGAATGTTTCCTTTTCCTTCTGGGACATGGCCCTGAGCTGATCACGGTCAGGAGCCATATCAACGTTGTACTTATACTGCTTGACGAAGGCTTCGCCAAGATCGTTGAAGGATCGGATATTAGCACTGTCCAAACTCATGTACCATCTGAGCGCAGCACCGGACAGGTTGTCCTGAAAATAGTGGATCAGAAGCTGATCATTATCAGTTTGGGTTGACATCTTCCTGGCGTACATGACCAGGTGAGCAAGTGGACAGGTGTTCCCCTTATATTTTTCAAAGTCAGGTACTTTGAATTTGATTGGTATCTTGACACCAGGAACAAGACATAACTCGGCAGCAGACTTGCCGAAAAGATCTTTACCTCTGAGGGTCTTCAATTCCTTCCTCAGCTCAAGGAATTGGTCATTCATAGCGTCCATCTTCTCATTAACGTCCGGGCCCTCAGACAGCTCGGAATGATAGATGGTGTCGTCTACCCTTGGCATGGTATGCACGACAGGAGGAGCAGCAACAGGGACCGGGCTAGATGCCAGCATGTGAGCAAAGGTTGGAGCAGGAATATCCGGCATGAAACCCGGAGGCATACCCCAAGGGAATCCGGCTGGCATGGCGTGAGACGCGAAATGAGCACTGGCGGCTGGCACAGTCGGAACCACAATCTCAGAAATAACTGTCCTCTGAACAGGAGTAGCAAGCGGTTGAGCAGGCTGATTCTGGGCAGCAAGAAGTTGCTCCATCAGAGCGCCAAGTCTGGCGACCTCTTCGTTCAGTTCTCTGTTCTCTTGTTCTAGCTGATCCATAACTCTTGCAGAATTGGCTCGAGTATAGTACCGGTGAGTCAGCTTGTCTTCAAAATAAATGAAGAACACAGAGTCAGAACAAGAAGACCAGAAACAAGGTACCTGCTTATGCAACATGATGCATGAAATGTTTGTGCATATGCTTTATTTATTTTCAAGGAACCCTTAGGGTATTATTTGCAATTTTTGAATATTTAAAGCATTTTAATCATTATGGAAAACATCTCATTCGATATAATCGAGACAAAGAAGTACAACATTTTTTTTTATCATTACAAAGAGAAAAGGAAAATAACATCCTATGGATCCCTAACAGCTCGGGATGCTAGAAGACGAGAAACACACAGCTTCTTGACCTCTCTCTCATAGGCTGCTTCCATATCTGCTTTCTCCTTCGCAAGCTGATCATACTTCCTCTTCCAGAATTTGGAAGACTGAGGAAGCAGAGAAGTCCAAGTATCATTGGGATCGTCGATCACCCGATGCTCGAGAAACTCAATCAGAGCGTCCTTCTCTTTCAGCTGTTGAAGCAATTCCTCTCTTTCACGGATCCAAGCACGTGAAAGGTCTTCTTCTCTCAACTCCTCTACACGTTGGGTAGGGAGGGTTGAAGGCCCAGCCACATCTAACGGTGTAGGTCTCGGATGATCATATGGCATAAGGTATACGGAAGCTCTCTGTCTAACCCAAGAGGTATAGGGCTCCAAAGCGATGCAATTTTTCGGACCCAATTCATTCCTACTCTTCTTGCAGATCTTGCGCCAAGCGCGGACAAATCTGGCTTTCAGGCCTTGGGGATCTTTACCCTCCTGAAAGAATACACCTTCTAACAGAATGTTATGAGGTTTATCCTTTAGGGGGAACCCAAGCTGACGTCGTGCGAGAATGGGGTTGTAGCTTATCCCACCACATGTACCAAGAAGAGGCACATTAGGGAATTCACCACAATAGTCAATGATCTGCACAGTATCATACACGCGATCATACCAAGAGATATCATCATTAGTGAGAGACATGAGTCTCTGAGACCACCGTAGACATCCCTTGTTCTCCTTAAAAGCAAGTGTCTGCGGCAAGTGCGAAATAAACCACTTGTACAGCAGAGGCAGACAACAGACAATAACTCCTCCACCCTTTGCATTCCTCAAATGCAAAGAGAAATAGGCATCACCCAACAAAGTCGAAACGGGATTAAGAACTGAGAAGATCCTAATGGCGTTCATGTCCACAAATTTGTCGAAGTTGGGAAATAACACCAATCCATAGATGAGCAGTACAAATAAAGCCTCAAAGGCGTCCTCACTCATGGCCTTCCCATAAATGGTAGCTTGAGCGACGAGGAGCTCGGACGGAAGACCCTGAATTCCACCTTTGGTAGTCAGGTTAGCTCTAATCAAAGCTTCATCTATGTGCAACAAATCTGCAATCTCTCGAGCAGTCAGAATACTCTCTAGGCCACTGAACGGCACCTGATCCAGAATCGGGATCCCAATAAAGTGAGAATACTCTTCCAAAGTAGGCAGCAACTGGAAGTCCAGAAATGAGAAGCAGTGATACAGAGGATCATAAAACTGGGCCAGAGTACTCATCAATCCCTCATCAACCTGAGTAGTCAACAGAGGCAGAAGCTTCCCATAACGAGCTTTGAAACCCAAGGGATCTAGTACATAAGATGTCAGATTCCTTAACTCCTTCACATCGGGCTGTCTAAAGCTGTACTTCTTTGTATGACTTTTCAGTCTTTCCATGTCTGAAAATTTTGCAAATAAACCCTTTAAGTTCCTCGAAAATTTTCTCTTTTTTTTTTGATGACATGAATGCAGATGAATGCATGAATGCATGAATGCAACAATCACACTCAAGGATCAAGCAAGTCACACCAAACAAAGGTCGTGGGAAAGCTCATTGTATCCCTAGTATCAATCATCCATTTTGGTGGATTTAGGTTTTCACCTTATCGACACCCAAGTTCCATTGATATTAACGGTACATGAACCGGCTCTAACATCCTTAATATCAATCATCCATTTTGGTAGATTTAGGTTTTACACCTTATCAATACCCAAGTTCCATTGATATTAACGATGTTTGAACGACTCAACCACGAATCACGGGTTTGCTGAGAGTCACGAGCATGGAGTCTTGGTTAAGAACCACCCAAAGGGAGTGTACTAGGGTTTAAACCTGCCAGACATGTTCTACCAGAGGTTCCCATAATCATAGTCCCATCTCTCGGATATTATCGGAGAAACGAATACTCGTATTCCAAGAATATTCTCAAGAGAGACTCTTATGAGTGTAGTATCGCGTAACAATCACATCAGAACTTACATCTGAACGACCTCCGCACTACGTCCTAAAATAGGCCAAGATGGGCTTGGTAAACTACGGTCCTTGGCTTCTAAGGCACATGATTGAATGAATAATGCCTAACCACAAATAACTTGTGTGACATTATTAATCCAACATGACCTCCACCAAGTGAATGGGCTCGCAAGTCAACTGGCTAAGGAATACTCCACACCAGTCGACAAGACTACGCCATTCTCCTATCCTAGAGTGCACTCGAGTTCGGGTATAGAACTCATCTCACAGAGATCACCAAAGCAAACAGCAATTGTATATCAAGCAATTCAAACATTACAATCAATACAGTTATCCCAAATTGTACAAAAATATGTCAAATAACACATAAACAAATATCATACAACAAGGATGAAAAGTAGGCAATACCACCAGGGAAGGTCTAATGTCTTCCCCAGCAGAGTCGCCACTTTTCTGTAGCGGTGTATTCGTCGCTATATGATTTATTGATTAAACCATAAGCAAAGCATACAATGAATCGAGTCGCCACCGCACTTTTATTTATCCTAAGGACTGGTTAAAAAGCGAACAAAAACCTAAGAAGTTTTACACGTAGAAAACCAATAAAAGATCAGAGAATCTGGGTAAGGGGTAAATTACGCAATGGGAAGGTGTTAGGCACCCATCACGTCCTAGGTACTCCTAGGGAGCCCTTTTCACACTTGTTGTATAAAAATATTTATTTGTTTTGACATATTGTGCAAACATGAATGGGATGATGAGAAAAGAATGTATAATTTTAGTTATTTTTGTGTTTGAACGGATGAACCCGCTGCCTACGTACCTTCCATCAAAGGTAAGGATCAAAACGCCGTAGTTCGGCTAAAAGATTTCCAAAAATTAGTGAGTTCATTTTAAAACACAAGCATTAAGGCTTTTCATTACCAATGGGAGAAAACTCAACCCGAATCAACAATCCACCATGCGAGGACGGCTTCGACGTACTAGAGGGGTTAACCCTGTTTTCAGTATGGAAGTCTTACAATCGACTCACTAAGGACAAGGTAAGATTTACATCAACCGCTATGGTAATTGAAACCTATGGCTAATGTATGAAAACATATTAACAATGGACAAAGCCACAAAACAATTGAATGTGTGAAGTTAATTGATTATGAGTATTCACAAAATATGGTCAAGGTATGATTAAGATTGATTCAAAGAAGTGTTATGAAATGGAGTTTGAAAAGTCAAGGACTTATGGTCCAGGTTTCTAATTTGAAAAGACATGAAGATGTTTGCACAGCAAGTCAAAAGTTTTTGAGAGCAAAGTGTGAAAAAGTTTAGGACAATGAGGGTATGGATAGTGGAATGTAAAACTTCTTAGAAAGGTTCACCTCTTGAGATCATATAGAAGATGATTCAAGTGTGTCCTTAGGAATGAGCAACAAACAAGCAAGCAAATAAAAGCAAGGTGATACCGGATGCCATCAATGGACTTATACCAATCTCACAAACAAAAGCGGATACCGGATACCAATAAATGGGTTTACACCAATCTCCTAAAACAAAACAATGATACCGGATGCCATCAATGGACTTATACTAATCTCTCGAAGCAAAAGTGGATATCAGATGCCAATAAATGGACTTACTCCAATCTCCTAAGGTAAAACAAAACTTGGATGTCAGATGCCAATCTGTCTGGACTTATACCAACCTCCAAAGGATGATCATAGGAATAACAAACGCCAACAACATGGTCTTACACTTGCATCCTCACATACAACAAACAAACAAGCATTTAAGCAACAGACATGAGTAGCCAAGTGAGATGGTCTTACACTCTATCCCTTCCAAATCATAGGAACAATGGCCAATGAGTGGACTTACAGTTGTCCTCGATGAGTAAACCAAACAAACTACAAGGATGTGAAATGATGATCATGCAATAATGAACAATTTATGATGATAAGTGCACAAAGGCATGCAAGCAAACATGTACAAATGCAACAAGCAATCAATCAGACAAAGTCATTTAGCACACACTATAACTAAACAATTAGGCTCAATCAAAGGGTTAGACTTAAAAGTCAACTGGAATAGGGTAAATGGTGCTCTTAACCTTGACATTGAGAGCCAAGGTGAAGCAGATGAAAGGATATGAGGGGTGTGCCTCATCACTCTTATCCCTGGTCAGGGAGAGCATTGAATATCAGAAGGTGTGGGAGTTCAGAAAGATGGAACTCTCTCCACAAGTTAGACTCGATAGATCTTGGATTTTTACTCACTATGCATCAACACATGTGGTGTGAGCAAGGTGAGTGACTCACAGAATAGTAGGAGATAGGCTGCATATCTCTTTTGTCTACCAATTGCCTCACATGAGGTCTTTTCCTGCTTGGGGACAAAGTTAAACGATCACAAACATTGCCTCTTAAGGAGGACTTCAGACAGTTGCCTGGCTAAATAACAAGCCAGGTCTTCCAGACTACATGGAGACAAGAGAGTCTACCTCAATGCTTAAGCAAAGCAAAGCAATAGCAAGTTCTCAAAGGAACTAAAGCAACTATGGTACCTGAAATCAATCAAATATAATCAGTATACCAATCACAAAGTCAAAACAGACAAGTTATGAACCAACAGTCAACACAATCAATCACATGTGCAAAGCACAAACTCAAATCAAATGAGTTAGCATCCTACAAAACAAACCAAGTTAGTTCATCACAATCAAGCAAACCAAACTCAATCAACTTGAATTAATCTCCTTAAAGCAATTGCTCCTTAACCTGAAAAACAACTCAAACATGAGAAGTGAACCCTTAGGCCAAAGCCTAGGGTCAAAGGAGGAGAAAATATTTAAAACAGAACATGAAACTTGATCAAAATCAAGATTAATCAAATAAGAACAAATTCCAGTTGGTCTCATGTCAAAAGCATTCATCAATTGCATTTCATAAGCAAAACATGTCAAACTAGGCAAGATGAGAACTCAATGGTGTAAACAGAATGAACACCAGCATATCCATACCGAAATGGCTCAATAAATTCCAGGAAAAATCATGCTTAACCAGAACACATGGAATGAGCAGCACACCAAATTTCATGTCATTTGGACAAGTGGAAGTAAGGAAATTAAAATCCCTAAGTCAAATCATATTCAAGCAAGCTCATACAAAGCACCAAATCATGCATTAACTTCAAGCAATCATAAAACAGAGACCAAACATGATAAATGAATGCAATCAAAGCCATGGCAAACTTTAAGATTTCTATAATGCACATGCCAAATTTCAAATCCATCCAATAATGCATGAGAATTTCACAACACATATGATATCATGACTCTCAAAATATTCACAATTGACCAAACAGAGGGAAAATTCTTAAACAAATAGAAAATGCATTCAAAAATCCCAGGAAAAATCACCAGCAAACTAGACATCCATAAGTATTATCATGCAAAAATCCAGGGTAATTGGCATAGCATAAGCATGGAAAATAAAATCAGGAACATGAATAAGACATGGTGTGACATACATTGGCACACCTCTAAAGATCATATCATATCTCCTAATCCAGAAATGCAAAATTAGCAAACCATATACCAAAATGACCAGGAGTGAGTCTAGATCATGCATATAAAATTTCAAGCATTTTGGAGCAAGCATCAAGATTTCATGAATGAAATGGCAAAACATAGGCAAAAAGCATACATGAACAAAGACATTAGACCAAAATAAAAACTAGCCGTGCACAACTTTTGTTATCATGCCTATAAAAAACTAGATGAAAAATGGAGATGAATGCAAAAATTCCCAACCAGTTTGGATGCTCCATGAATTATTTATGATTTTTTGAAGTTTCATGATAAAATGAAATAAACATTTAACAACTATCATGAAATAATATAGCGCAATGGCAAATCCGTAATTATGGAATCACTAAGTGAAACACCGTGTTTCACTTAGCATGCGTGGCGCGCCGTGATTCGCTTCATGGCGCAAAAACACCGAAAACACATGCAAAGCCACAAGAAACAAATCAAACACGGATCTGGAATGGATTTCAAAAGTTCTTCATCATGTTCTTCAGGATTTCCAGATGATGAACAAGTTGTTACCAAAATCAACAAATGATATACCGTTCAACTCGTCTCATCACGTACAACAACAATTCAGCAAGCATTTGTTCTAATTCTAACCATATCAACCGGATCGAGCAAAAGAAGTTCTAACATCCAAATGTTCAAATCAGTATAACTTCCTTAATTTCTAATGAAAATGCACGATTCAAGTTGCAGAATAATCTACACGCCAAGATCTACACAAGCCACATGATAATTGCAAGAAATGGAGTGGTCGAATTCCAACCTTAATGATGATGCAGCAGCTAATTCGTGTGTTTCGAGGCTTGGATCGTGCAAACAGATCTCCTATGATGATATAGGAGGTGAATGAAGTCAGGTATGCAGCTCAACAATGCTCGATGGTGAAGAAATTCGAAAATGCCATGGATGAGCAAGGTTCCAACAGTTCCAATTCTTCAAGCTTCTTCCTCAATGCTTCTTCAACAGATGTTCAATAGTACCTGCAAGTGATGAACAATCCAAGAACAAGCAAGAAGAGTGATGAATTTCGATAGAAAAAGTGAAAAAAAGTTTGGAAGAATTTGAGAGAATTTTGGTGATTTGTGATTTGGATCTGAGATTGTGATTGTGGATTCCAATTTTCTGTTATGATTAGGACTATATAGTCCTTGTTAATCACCTGTTAAACATGATTAGCAACAAATGCAAATGGATTAGTGGATGAAGCTTGTTATGCAATTTGGCAAAATTGCCCTTTCTCAATTAGAACCAATGGAACAGTGCACAACCAGTTTAAGCAAACCCAATTTTCTGTTTAAAAGCTATTGGAATTGATTTGGCATGAAAATCATGTGTATTTTTCAAATTCACTATTTTTCCCACCAAAAATGCAAAATGGTTCACTTGAAAAATGACCTTTTTATGTGATGATTTTTGATGAAATGTGATGATGCATTATGATAGTACATGTCAAATGGGATTTGCTCAAAAAAGAATCACCCAAATTGGCCAAATGGTTTGAAAGTTATGCCTCCTTGAAATTCCAAAATTCTTGAAAATGATTTGATCATAACTTGCCAACCATAAATGAGAAATGAGTGTTCTTTGACTTTTTGGAAAGGCAAGAGCAAGATCTTCAACTTTCATGTTGGACAAATTTTGATTTGAAGCTTGCTTGGACATGTAAATTTGAGGAGAAGGACTTTCCATTTTTGGCAGTTGAAAATTACAGGTCCTTGCTATTTTGGGAAACTTTTTGTCTGACCTCCAATTCCTCAATGATGATGTTTGACATATTATATGAGGCTTGTATGGACATGACTGAGACCTCTCAAACCATTTCACACCTTCAAATCCTTGATTAAATGCACAGTTGACTTTGCTAGGGTTTTGGTTGACTGAGCCATGCTTTGATGAATTTCAAGCCTCTACCACTTGAAATCTTGATACCAAATGGTGTCACAACTCATATGAACCTCTTATGAATGATCATGGTGCCCAAATTCTTCAAGCATGGCCACCATCCATGGCTTCATGAAGGATTTGACTGTTTTGACCTAGTTTGCTTCATCTGCAAGTAACATGGTTAGATGACAATATTTTTGTACTTTTGGTTAGTAAACAAATGAAAAGCAATGATATACAAATGCTAGACATGCTTGGTGATCAAGAACCACACTCACAATGATAACCCACCCACTAGGAGGGAGGCAAGGTGCACAAAGATCCTTGAGGCAATGTTATGATATGATATGATGCCATGAGGGACCTTAGGGCAAAAATTGGGGTCTTACAGGTACTCCACAAAGCATGCTGAGGGACATGAGTGTCCTAGATGGAATTTGTCCATCCTGCGTAACAGGATAAATGTCTATGGGCCCAATATTGAACTGGACAAGGGTGACACGGTCTATACCTTGTGTTCAATATAGACATAAGGGCAAAGGGGTAATTATACACATAAGTATTATCACAGGAGGTTTTGTCAGATCACATGACATTTTCGTGTCTTGGGTAGCAGTGATGTGTTGCTAGATATCGCTCACTGTTTATTATGTTAAATACGTGATTTAATATAATTGTCAACGCCATGAAAACCTATAGGGTCACACACAAAGGACGGATTGATGAGAGATAGAGTAACTAAGGAACATCGTAAGGTACGGTGTACTTAAGTAGAATACGAAGTATGGTAAGGTACCAAATACTTAAGTGATTTTGGCATATTATGAGATATGGGCCAAAATACACTTAAGTGGGTTTTTTGGCTTGAAGCCCACATAAGTGGTTCTATAAATAGAACTCTTGTGCAGAAGCAATGTATGGGAATACAACACAACTGAAGAGTTGGAATTTCGTATCTCTCTTTCTCTCACTCAAAGCCTTCATTCATAACAGCTAGCACTGCAATTGAAGGAATCCGTTCGTGTGGACTGAGTAGAGACGTTGTCATCGTTCAACGTTCGTGATCGCCCTGTGGATCTGTATCCAAGATTTTGATCGTTGCAAGAGATCTGCACCAAAGGTTTGAATCGCCACAAGAGGTAACGATTCTATCACTGATCATGCCCATTTGTAAGGATCACTAAATGGAGAAATTTTTAAATTCCGCTGCGCCTTGGATGGCAATTCTCCTTCAGTGGTATCAGAGTCACTTACGAAACCATGAATCTAATAACTGTTTTTGTTCTGTAATAATATGATTAAAGATAGAATGAATCAAAGATTAAATTGAGATCGATCAAGTCATATATATGATATATGTAATCTTGATGCAAAATATATTATATATGATATAGTGTTCTCGTTTCGTTCATTCAAACACTCAATGATTGTTTTCCTTTGAGCGATCAATGGTCATTTGCTTCTTGATCCGACATTAGTATGGTGAAGCAATGACGTGTTGATCAATCATACTGAATCAACAATCGAGATGTGTTTGACGGTCTGAAATTGGTGCATCAGGGTTAGTGACGGCACAAGGGTTGTGTTGTCAGAGAGTTATGCGATTGGGGTTGTGACTGCACAAAAATTGTGCTTTCTAAACACTTTTTGGAACAGTGTTAACCGGTTAACGCATATGGTTAACCGGTTAACGCAATACGAAATAAATTTTTTAAGTTTTTCAAACAGTGTTAACCGGTTAACGCATTTGGTTAACCGGTTAACGCAAGACGGAAAACAGTTTTCCAAGACATTTTCAAACAGTGTTAACCGGTTAACGCATTTGGTTAACCGGTTAACGCGAGGCAAAAAACAATTTTTTAAACAGATTTCAAACAGTGTTAACCGGTTAACGCATATGGTTAACCGGTTAACGCAAGGCAAAATTCACCCGTTCGGCTAACTCAGTGCTTTAAAAGTATCAAGTGTTGATGCGAAAAGCGACATTGATTTTAAATGAATTGTTCATTAAAATGTGGTGATCGGTTGTCGAGATTTAATTTGATTTTAATTAATTAAAGGAATTAATAATAATAATAAAGTGTTTATTGTTGTCTTGTGGTGATCGGTTATGGCCTTAGTTTTCCTTTATTTTGCTTTGGGTTTTAAAATACGACCTACGTGTCGTGCCTCTCTCTTTATCTCCCAAATGTAACTTCTTTTCTCATCTCACTCCCTCGTACGTAAAACGAGTTTCTTTTTGTAATGTAATGATATGAAGAAAGCAAAGAAGTCAGTGCCAAAGGAGGACAACCTTGAAGATCTTGCTTGGAGAAGCTTAGATCGTTGTAGGTTAGCTTAGGTTCTCTCATTGGCTTGGGAGAACAATTGTGCTAAGGGCCATAACTGTTTCATTATGTATGTATGTATGTTGATGCATGTGAATGTATGTTGATGCATGTGAGAGGCGATTTATATGATAAATAAGCCGCTGAGATCAGAATAATTGCAATTCCCTCAAATTAAATATTAAGTTTATGCTTTCCAAGTTTTAACACTCATCAAGACTAGTATCGGATAATGTAGGTTTCGCCTACGCGAGGTGCATGTTCTATATTAGTAAGGTGCGATGGGATAATTGTAATATCCAACTGTTAAAACAATGGGTCAAACTTAACTAAACAAATTATAATAAGATTATATATGTTTAGAAGCAAGAGTTGGGAATGATCCATATGATGGATTGGAATAAGGAGTTATTCACCCAACTGAAATTTTCGAGAGTTGTATGAGATACAATTGGAAGGAGTTCCTACCTAAATAACCTAATTTTGTGTAATCCGCCTACGCGGACTTAGAACGAAGTGAAATATGGATCTCGACCCACTAGAAAATCTTCCAACGGGATTTTCCGAATCAAATGATGAGGGTCATTTGTTTTGAATAAAATAGTGGGAGCATATTTAATTAAAGGCCTAATTAAATATGTCAATGATACTTATATTTTCATTAATCCTTATGTAGATTACCATGACAGCAAGCACCTCTAACAACATCCTGCGATCAATCCTTGATAAGGAAAAATTGTCTGGGATAAATTTTCTGGATTGGCACCGAAACCTGAGGATTGTCCTCAAACATGATAAAAAGCTGTATGTCTTGGAGACACCTGTTCCTGAAGAGGAACCTCCTAATTCTGCACCTAAGGCAGAAAGAGATGCTTATAAGAAGCATGTCGATGATGCCAATGAAACTGCTTGTCTCATGCTAGCTACCATGAACTCAGAATTGCAAAAGCAACATGAGAACATGTCAGCGTTCGATATGATCGAACACCTGAAGATGCTCTATCAAGAGCAAGCAAGGCATGAGAGATTTGAAGTTTCAAAAGCCCTTTTTCAAGGCAAGTTAGCTGAGGGAGCCCCTGTAGGTCCACATGTACTCAAGATGATTGGGTATGTGGAAAACCTTGAGAGATTGGGTTTTCCCCTCGAAAAGGAACTTGCGACTGATTTGATCTTGCAATCGTTGCAAGATAGTTTCAGTCAATTTGTCCTAAATTTCAATATGATTGATATGGACAAATCTCTTCCTGAACTGCTCGCCATGTTAAGAACTGCCGAGCAGAATCTGAAGTCAAAAGGGAAGTCCATTCTGATGATCGGAAATGGAAAGAGACAGAACAAAAGGCCCACTAAGCAGAGTGATAAAGGGAAGGGCAAGGAAGTTGCCAAACCCAAACCCACCGTTGCTGCTTTAAAGCCTAGTGGAGGCATAGCAAAAAAAGGCACTTGCTTCCATTGCGGTAAGACCGGACACTGGAAGAGAAACTGCCCAAAGTACTTGGAAGATAAGAAGAATGGAGTAGAGACTTCAACTTCAAGTATTTTTGTTATTGAAATTAATTTATCTACATCTGAATCATCGGTATTAGATACTGGATGCGGTTCTCACATTTGTACAAATGTGTAGGGCTGAAAAGGAGTAGAGATTTGGCAAAAGGTGAAGTCGATCTACGAGTTGGCTATGGAGCAAAGGTTGCTGCTTTAGCCGTAGGAACTTATGTATTGACTTTACCTAGTGGTTTAATAATTCAGTTAGAGAACTGTTATTATGTACCTGCAATTAGCACGAATATTATTTCCGTTTCTTGTTTGGACAAGTTTGGTTTTCATTCATAATAAAGAACAATTGTTGCTCAATTTATTTGAATGATATATTTTATGCTATTGCACAAATGAACAATGGACTATATGTCATTGATCTTGAAACGCCTATTTATAACATTAATACTAAAAGGATTAAACCTAATGAGTTAAATCCAACTTACCTTTGGCATTGTCGATTAGGCCACATAAATGAGAGACGCATTTCCAAACTCCATAAAGATGGACTCTTGGACTCTTTTGATTATGAATCATATGAGACATGCAGATCTTGTTTAATTGGAAAGATGACAAAGTCTCCATTCACAGGAAAAGGTGAAAGAGCTAATGATCTTTTGGCCCTCATACATACTGATGTATGTGGACCACTAAACATACCAGCCAGAGGAGGTTTTCAATACTTCATTATATTTACTGATGATTTCAGTAGATATGGTTATGCGTATTTAATGAAACACAAATTAGAGTCCTTTGAAAAGTTCAAGGAATTCAAGAATGAAGTACAAAACCAACTAGGTAAGAATATTAAAACTCTTCGATCAGATCGAGGTGGTGAGTATTTAAGCCTAGAGTTTGATGACCATCTGAAAGAGTGTGGGATCCTATCCCAACTTACTCCTCCTGGAACACCCCAATGGAATGGTGTATCTGAGAGAAGAAATCGAACCCTGTTGGACATGGTCCGATCCATGATGAGTCACGCCGATCTTCCAAACTCCTTTTGAGGACATGCACTATTGATATCAGCTTATACACTTAACCGTGTTCCATCCAAAAGGTTGAAAAGACACCATATGAGATATGGAGTGGTAAGAAATCACATATGTCTTACATGAAGATTGGGGTTGCGAAGTTTATGTGAAACGACAAATTTCAACTAAGCTTGAGCCCAAATCTGACAGATGCTTATTTGTGGGGTATCCTAAAGAAATAAGACGGTATTACTTCTACAATCCTTCTGAGGGTAAAGTGTTTGTCGCTCGAACTGGAGTTTTCCTAGAAAAGGATTTTATTTCCAAAGGAACCAGTGGGAGGAAAGTAGAGCTTGAAGAAATTCAAGAATCACAAAGCATCGATACACCTATGGAGGAATTAGAGCAGAAAACATAAGTAGTTGTGTAAGAGCAACCTGCTCAAGTAGAACAAGACCAACGTAGGTCAGGCAGGATACGTCACCTACCTGAGATATATGGATATCTGATCAAGGTGATGTATTACTCATGGGTCAAGATGAGCATGTGACCTACTCATGGAATCTTCCTTTTGATGAAACAGTAAAACAGTATGGATTCATCAAGAACGAAGATGAGCCTTGTGTCTACAAGAAGGTTAGTGGGAGCATGATCGTGTTCCTGGTATTATATGTAGATGACATATTACTCATTAGAAACGATGTCCCTACCCTGCAACAAGTAAAGTCTTGGTTGGGGAAATGCTTTTCTATGAAGGACCTAGGTGAAGCAGCCTATATATTAGGAATCAGAATCTATAGAGATAGATCATAAAATGCTTGGCCTAAGTCAGAGTACATAGACAAAATGCTGAGACGCTTTAATGGTTCCAATGGTTATGTGTTTTGCTTAAATGGTGGCGCTGTGAGCTTGAAAAGTTCAAAGCAAGATACAGTTGCTGATTCTACAACCGAGACCGAGTATATTGTTGCCTCAAGTGCAGCAAAGGAAGCTGTTTGGATCAGGAAGTTCATTAGTGAACTTGGCATAGTCCCTAGCGTTGTGGATCCCATTGGTCTCTATTGTGATAACAATGGTGCTATCGCACAAGCTAAGGAGCCTAGATCTCACCAACGATCCAAACACATACTTAGGCGTTATCATCTCATTCGAGAGATAATGGATAGAGGAGATGTGAAAATATGTAAAGTACCTACACTTGACAATATTGCTGACCCACTGACAAAGCCTCTTGCGCAGTAAAAGCATGATGGCCATACTAGATCAATGGGCATAAGGGGTATGCCTGATTGGCTCTAATACTAGTGGGAGATTGTTGGTGTAAGCCCTAGAGGCCAATACTTTTGGTACTTGTATCGAATTATTTATTAATAATAAAAGGCATTTTCTTTATTATGGTTGATTAATAAAGTCCCTGGAATAGATAGTCCGTTTAATGTATTATGTGTGACTTAATCATGAGAGCACATTAAACATAAGGACATTATTCTTAAAGTATCCGTAGTTGAGCGTTAGTGTGAAGTGGGATAACATTAAAGCATTAAGACTATTATGTTTGTAGACTGATGATCACATCTCATGGATCATGGATAAAGAGTTATCAAGTCTTAAACATAGGTATGAATATTAGGAGTAATACTTATACCGGATTGACCCGCTATGAGAATACTATATAGAAAGTTATGCAAAGTGTCATAAGTTTTTCTCATGGTGATAATAGTGTATACCACTCTTCGACCTGAAACCACTATGGATCCTAGATGTAGAGTCGAGTGCTTTATTGCTGATCCAACGTTGTCCGTAACTGGATAACCATAAAGATAGTTGATGGGTACTCCACAAAGCATGCTGAGGGACATGAGTGTCCTAGATGGAATTTGCCCATCCTGCGTAACAGGATAAATGTCTATGGGCCCAATATTGAATTGGACAAGGGTGACACGGTTTATACCTTGTGTTCAATATAGACATAAGGGCAAAGGGGTAATTATACACATAATTATTATCACAGGAGGTTTTGTCAGATCACATGACATTTTCGTGTCTTGGCAGTGATGTGTTGCTAGATACCGCTCACTGTTTATTATGTTAAATATGTGATTTAATATAATTGCCAACGCCACGAAAACCTATAGGGTCACACACAAAGGACGGATTGATGAGAGATAGAGTAACTAAAGAACATCGTAAGGTATGGTGTACTTAAGTAGAATACGAAGTATGGTAAGGTACCAAATACTTAAGTGATTTTGGCATATTATGAGATATGGGCCAAAATACACTTAAGTGGGCTTTTTGGCTTGAAGCCCACACAAGTGGTTCTATAAACAGAACTCTTGTGCAGAAGCAATGTATGGGAATACAACACAACTGAAGAGTTGGAATTTCGTATCTCTCTTTCTCTCACTCAAAGCCTTCATTCATAACAGCTAACACTGCGATTGAAGGAATCCGTTCGTGTGGACTGAGTAGAGACGTTGTCATCGTTCAACGTTCGTGATCTCCCCGTGGATCTGTATCCAAGGTTTTGATCGTTGCAAGAGATTTGCACCAAAGGTTTGAATCGCCACAAGAGGTAACGATTCTATCACCGATCATGCCCCATTCGTAAGGATCACTAAATGGAGAAATTTTTAAATTCTGCTGCGCCTTGGATGGCAATTCTCCTTCATATGCATGTTGTACCAACTCAACTTTTGGTTCCCTCTGGAACTGGGTCCCCTATTCTGAACCCCTGAGCCCTCTCTTGTGAGCTCCAAGCCTCCTCTATAAACTTGGGATAAACCACTAGTCCCCTCTTCTGAACTAGCGAACATGCCTCTTGACATAACTCAACATGAATGTATGAACATGTTAACAAAATTCAATGCGTTAAGACCCCTTTTCTGATCCTAACATACATGTATTGAGAAACTCGCGTGTTCCTCTCTTCTTGATTACCACAACAACTCACACAATACTTAGCATAACAACACAACTCTAGCACGTATAATAATTCAACTCAATAAAATTATTAATTAACATATATATAACTCACCTTTAACTCAATGATACCCAACAACATACTTATAAAAGTAGCAAGTATTCAAGAGAAAACATAGTAATCTAGCACTGAAGTTAGGGAAAATATACATGAATGCATCGCATGCTCGAACATACAACATAGTCGCCAACGAACTTTATTTATTCCCAAAGGAAGGGGAAAACATCGATAAAACTTGAGGAAAAGAGATAGGTTGGGTAAGGAAATCGATTATGCAAGGGGGAGGTATTAGCACCCCTTACATCCATGGTATTTCATGGGAACCGTTTTGATTGTTCTTGCTCGAATATGTGTTATATCTTAAGATTACTCGCAAAATAATGGGGAAAAAGGAAGGAAATAGATAAAGTGCTCGGTGAGGATTAGGGCCTTCAGGCCTACGTATCCTCATAGTGCAATGAGGAATTCAGAGCTCCTTAGTTCAAAGAACTAGTGGTGGAAGGTGGAAAGAAGTGTTATCAAAGTATGGTCTGAGCCAAAGGATAATTTGTTTTGAACTCCAACAAGGGGTGAAATATGAACCCAAGAGTAAAATTGATATGAATCAACAAGCGAGGGGCCCGAGGCATGGTATCATTGTATTTAAATAACCAAAAAAGAGAGGGTTGTCTGTAAACAGTTGCAAGGCAAGTAAGGAGATGTTCGTCTAAACTACAAGGTCTGAGAAGACAAACAAATCAACTCTTGGTTCACAAAGAGGTTCAAGATGGATCTCAAAGGTATAATTTATTTGGCTTGAAGAATATGGTTTATCACATGAAGTGAATAAAGGTAGAATATGAATGTATCATGGAAATGAATGGAATGAATTACCAAAGTCAAAGAATTGAAGTATTTGGTAACAAGTGACTGAAAAGGTATAGTTTGAAACCCAATGGTAATGGTATACTAGAATCCATAGCAGAAGTGGAATTTGTACCATAGAGGAAAGATGGAACAGACCACAAGTGAGGGGCCTAAGGTATGGTATCACTGTATGGTTGGGCCGAAAAAGAAGAATTAAATGTATGGATACAAGCCAAACAACTCTAGGTACAAATGCAAACTTTTCATTAGGCGTCCTAAAAGGGTATATATGGAATTCCACATAAAATTGTATTTTGGCTTCAAATAAACAGTATGTCACTAGGGTGAATGGTTCAATGATTAAAGGTAGATAGTGGATCGTGAAATATATGAATGGTGCCCTAAGGCGGAAGGAGGAATAATTAGGAGTATGCTCGCCAAGGAATGATTTGCATCCTCATGCCTACACATTCTCACTGTGCAATGAGAAAGTCAGAGCAATTGTAATTCGTGGAACTATGAAAACAAAAGGAAAGAGAACAGAAAAAATGTTTGTCTAAGCAACAAGGATTAACAAGACAAACAACTAAATAAGTATGATTGAAGTTATGAATAATATAACTTGTACCAACAGAATGGTAACATGGGAAATCCACAAAGGCAATTTGGCTTTGAACCAAAGAGTAAACAGACAGACCAACAAGTGAGGGGTCTGAGGTATGGTATCATTGTCGTGGAATGACTAGAAACAAAGAGAATTAAATGTATGGCAATAAGTCAAACAACTCTTGATACAAATATGGACATTGATTAGGGCGTCCTAAAAGGATGAAAATGGAAAAGAACCTTATCCACCAAATTCGAATAAATTTCCAAAAGTCCTAATTCACCCCCCCTCTTAGGCTCGTTCCAAACTTACATTTGACATCAAAGCAGGTTTTGGTAACTTGCTCCACAGATCCAGACAATGGCTTCCGCAAGCGCAAACCTGATGTTTAAAGATGGAGGTAGTAGCAACAAACCACCTCTATTCTCTGGCGAATATGTCGATTTTTGGAAAATCTGCATGAAAGCACATTTAGAAGCACAAGGAGATGGTATCTGGGAAACCGTTGAAAATGGTCCGCATAATCTGACAAGTGTGATCAATGGTGTTGGCACCCCAAAGATCAAAAGTTTGTATGATGAAGACGAAAAGAAGAAAATACTTAATGAGAAGAAGGCCATTAATATTCTTCAAAGTGCATTAAGTATGGATGAGTTCTTCCGCATATCTCAATGCAAATCTGCGAAAGAAATATGGGATACCTTGGTGGAGACTCACGAAGGAACCATTGAAGTCAAAAGATCTAGATTAAATACATTGATTCAAGAATACGAAATGTTCAGAATGCAGCCCGGAGAATCCATGTTGCTCTACAGAAAAGATTTGTTCACTTGACGAACCACTTAATCGCTCTTGGAAAAACCTTCATAAATGATGATCTCAACCTTAAAGTGCTACGATCCTTGACGAGAGAATGGAAACCTAAAGTTACGGCCATATCGGAGAAGAAAAGTCTTTCTACAATGACGTCCACATCGTTATTCAGAAAACTCCAAGAACATGAACTTGAACTTGGACGACTTGAAAAACATGAAAATCAGGAAAAGAAATCCAAAGGAATTACTTTAAAAGTTGAATCAAAGGAAGAAAAAGATGAGGTCGCATTGGAGGAAGATGAAAACTTCCTGCTCCTTGTAAAAAGGCTTGGTAAGTTCTTTGGAAAAAATGACAAACCTTTTCATGCTAAAAGAAATAAGCATTTCAGGAAAAGGGAGGCTTCCACTTCCACACAAGAAGTCATATGTTATGAATGTGGAAAGCAAGGTCATATAAAACCAGATTGTCCGAGACTCTCAAAGAAAGGAGGCTTTAAAGGCAAGAAGGATTTCAAGAACAAAAAGGTGTATGTTGCATGGGAAGATAATGAGATAAGTTCTTCATCCGAATCGGAAAGCGACGAATATGAAAACTTAGCATTAATGGCGTCACACATTCCGACGATGAAGAATATGAGGTTAGTAGCAACTTTTCTCTCTTCGATAGTGATGCACAAGGTGCTATAAATGAACTTCTTGAAGAATGCAAAATTATGTATAAAACTATATCATCTCAAAAGAAAATAATTTTATCTTTAGAAGGAAAAATCGTGACAATTGAAAAAGATGTCAACGATGAAAAACAAAAGATGATTAGTGAAAAACAGAATTTTGTATGCAAAAACTGTGAGTCACTTTCGTTCCAAATTGCGCAACTAAAAGAGTTCTTGAAAGATATGAAAAAGGACAAATTGGATTGGAAGGAGTCCTTAGCCAACAAAGATATTCAAATGATAAAAATGGTCTTGGTTACTCAAAATTTTCCAAACCGAGTACAAGTAAAACCATTTTTGTTAAGGCTAAGGATCAACCATCCGAAGAGAAAGTAAACAGTCCCAAAGTTGTTCATCACTACCCTAAAAAGAAAATATTTCCTAAAAAGAAATCTTATGTTCCTAGATATAGAAGCAACTTTGAACCTACCTATTTTTATTGCGGAATAATTGGCCATACACCAAATGTGTGCTATGTTAGAAATTTCAGTGTAACAAGTGGAAATTATATATGGGGAAAGAAAGATACTAATTATGAAGGACCCAAAGCAATTTGGGTACCTAACAAAACTTAATTCTGTTTTGTAGGTATGCTTGAAAACCACTTCAAAACTCTGGTATCTTGACAATGGGTGTTCCAAGCATATGACGAGAGACATAAATAAATTTTCAAATCTAGCATTGAAGGCCAAGGGTTATGTCACATATGGTGATAACAACAAAGGGGGAATTCTTGGCATAGGAAAAGTTGGAGCACCACCTTTCACATCCATTGAAGATGTTCTTTATGTCGAAGGACTAAAGCATAATCTTCTAAGCATTAGCCAACTTTGCGATAAGGGCTTCAAAATCAAGTTCACCAAAGATGAATGCTTGATTAAAGATGAAGTATCTCATGAGGTAAAACTCAAATGTATAAGAATTAATAATATTTTTATGATTTCCCTTGATGATTTATCCTTGAAGGTAAAATGTCTTATGGTAAACAATAATGAGTCATGGTTGTGGCATAAAAGATTTGCACATATTCATATGGAACATTTGAATAAGCTTATTAAGCATGATCTTGTTATTGGTTTGCCCAAGTAAAATTCGTTAAAGATAGGCTTTGTGATGCATGTCAGAAGGGGAAACAAACCAAATCAACTTTCACATCAAAGAATGTGGTGCCCACTACAAGGCCACTACAATTGTTGCATATGGACTTATTTGGTCCATCAAGAACAAGAAGCTTTGGAGGTAATGTATATGCTCTAGTTATTGTTGATGATTTCTCTAGATACACTTGGACCTTCTTCTTAATGCAGAAAAATGATGCATTTAAGGCGCTCAAGAAATATGCGAAGCAAATCCAAAATGAGAAATCGCTAACTATTGCCTCCATAAGAAGCGACCATGGTGGAGAATTCCAAAATGCCTCATTCGAAGAGTTTTGCGAAGAAAATGGAATCTTTCATAATTTCTAGGCACCAAGGACTCCTCAACAAAATGGAGTGGTGGAGAGAAAGAATAGGTCACTTGTGGAACTTGCACGAACAATGCTAAGCGACTCAAATCTTCCAAAGTATTTTTGGGCAGATGTGGTAAGCATAACATGCTATGTAAGTAATAGAATTATTATTAGACCTATATTGAAAAAGACTCCTTATGAACTTTTCAAAGGAAGGAAACCCAACATATCCTACTTTCATATCTTTGGGTGCAAATGATTTGTCCTCAACAACAACAAAGACAACTTAGGTAAGTTCGACGAGAAGTCCGACGAAGGTATATTTCTTGGATACTCTCTTACTAGTAAAGCCTTTAGAATATATAATAAAAGAACTTTAAAAATTGAAGAATCAATGCATGTTACTTTAGATGAATCTAACCCCTCCATGGAGGATATTGTTTTGTGTGATGATGATGATGATATTGTAGAAGTCTCTCAAATAGATACTTCAAGTGGAAACAATGGTGATCAACCAAAACATCAAGATGAGCAAGAAGCAAATGATAATGACCTTCCTAAGGAATGGAGAACTCATTAGGATCATCCAATTGATAAAGTCATTGGTGATATCAGTCAAGGCGTTGCAACTAGATTAAATCTCAAAGATGCATGCTTAAATATGGATTTTGTTTCACAAATTGAACCCTCCAAGATTGATGAAGCCTTAAGTGACAACCAATGGATAATTGCTATGCAAGAAGAGTTAAACCAATTCGAAAGGAATCAAGTTTGAGAACTTCTCCCTATGCCAAGTGATAAACACATCATAGGTACTAGATGGGTGTTTAAGAACAAGCTTGATGAGAATGGTATAATTGTTCGAAACAAAGCAAGATTGGTGGCCCAAGGATACAATCAAGAGGAAGGCATTGATTTTGAAGAAACATTCGCTCCAGTTGCAAGGTTAGAAGCTATCCATTTATTACTTGCTTATGCATGTTCATTAAATTTTTAATTATTTCAAATGAATGTCAATAGCGCATTCTTGAATGGCTACATCAATGAAGAAGTCTATGTCAAACAACCCCCGGGCTTTGAAGATTTCAAAAATCCTTCACATGTTTTCAAATTGAGGAAAGCTTTTTATGGCCTAAAGCAAGCACCTAGAGCATGGTATGATCGTCTCAACAACTTTCTTTGTGAAAAGGGATTTGAAAAAGGTAAAATCGACAAAACCCTGTTTATTAAGAAAATTAAAGGTAACACCTTATTGGTTCAAGTCTACGTTGACGACATCATATTCGGCTCAACAAACAAAGACATGTGTGAAGAATTTTCATCAATGATGCAAGGAGAATTCGAGATGTCCATGATGGGTAAAATGAATTATTTTCTTGGACTTCAAATTAAGCAACTGAAGGATGGCATCTTCATCAACCAATCAAAGTACTGCAAAGAGTTGTTAAAAAGATTCGACATGGATAGTTGCAAGGTAATGTCTACTCCGATGGGATCCGGATCTTATGTTGATCAAGATGAATTAGGTGTTTAGATTGATATAACAGAGTATCGAGGTATGATTGGTTCCTTACTTTATTTGACGGCAAGCCGTCCTGATATTATGTTTAGTGTGTGTCTTTGTGTTCCTTTTCAAGCAAATCTAAAAGAATCACATATCACCGTTGTTAAAAGGATCATGAAGTATCTCAAGGGAACAAAAAATGTCGGCCTATGGTATCCTAAAGGTAGTATTTGCAAATTAGTTGGTTATTCTAACGCTGACTATGCAGGATGTAAAACTGATCGAAAAATTACTAGTGGTACTGTAACACCTCAAAATTTGGCCTCCTCTTCTTGAGACTAGTTTGGGGCATTTCATTTCATGTTTTAGGGCATTAGGAATTTCATTTTGCATCTCATATGAAAAGAGAAGATCATCCTCCAAAGTCTTTTCAGAAGATGGGGAAGTTAGGTGATTCAAGCCTGAGGGTCTCTATGAATTGATCATCAACCATCTGAGGGTATGGGTTCCAATTGGGGTTTCTTGATTCTTCAAAGGTTTTGAGCATTATCTTATCTGCAAGGACATATCACCATCATCATGGTTCTATCATCATCGAAGGTTTCAGAGTTCATCCTCAAGTTCCTCTAGATTAGGGTTGTGACCTCTGGTCAACCCTAACCAATGCAGTTCTTCCAACTAGGGTTTCTCAAAGAGATGAGGTATTTTATTGGGATGAGAATCACATGATTATTATAAGGAGCTTGATTGAGTTAGGGTTTCATTTTGAAGCAATTTCACCAAGTGGTAGAGGCTCAAGTGGATCAAGACATCTCAAGGTCATCTGAGGACCAAAAGTCAACTGTGCAGTCAACTGAGGGCTATGAGGTGGGGAAATGAGTTTAGACACCTCAATCATGTTAAAATGGGGTCTATTCATAATTCTAAACATCCATCTTGAAGATTCAAAGGTCATGGCAAAAGTTACTAAAAATGGAAAATGACCTGTAATTCAAAGTTTCCAAATTTGGCAAGTTTTTAGTCCACTTTCAACTTGACTTTTCAATATCAAAGAAGTTTTAAATAGATTTTTTGTGAACATGAAAGTTGTAGATCTTTGTCTCCCCTTTCCAAAAAGTCCTAATTCATGTCGATATGATGGTTGGTTGAGGAGTTATGGTCATTTGATCACAAAGTGTGCATGGAAATTCAAAATGGCATAACTTTTGATATAATGCTTCAAATTGGCTCATTCTTTTTGCAAAGTGCCTCTCATGTTCAAGGCATCTCAAAATGACATCATTTGACTCAATTGTGCAAGAGGAATTATGGTCAAAAGTCACATTATTTCACATTTGTTCTAAGGGTGATATCATGCTACAAATCAAAATTCACAAAGAACCAAGGCAAGGCTTCACTTCAGCTTTCTTCATGGATCATGTTTGAGTAAAAATGGGCCTTTGCCATGCATGAAATAGGAGTGTACATTCATTGTTTCACACATGTACAAAAGGAAGCAAATCTTCACCATTCATTCTTGGCTTAAGATGCAAGCTAAATAGTCTTAAAATCATGACCATTGGTTGCTTTTGAGTGAATTCCAATCATAGCATGGGGCTGCACACGTGTATTATGGCCATGAGAGCTCCATTTGCATTTTTGAAATTTGCTTAACAACTCACTAATCATGATTAGTACATGGCTAATGTGATTATCAGTGTAATTAGCAAGGAATATAAATAGTGAAACCCTAATCATAACTGCCATAGCAACCACTTTCAGATCTAGAATTGAAGAACCTCTCCAAAACTCTCTCTCTTCGAATTTGCATTTTCTCCACACAAACCTCAAAGATCATTGCATATTCTTGATCGTCATGCTTCACTGATCAAGAATCATCCATCGTTTGGTGCAATTCATCAAGAATTCGAGCAGTTCAAGTGCATTATCATGATGATGGAATTTGGAAATTGAGGCGTATCCAAGAGGTTTCAGCCATTGCTTTTTGCTTAAAGCTTCAAAGGAAGTTCATAGGAGTTGATCTGGAGCAGCTGAGCTTGTGAGAACGCGTTTCCAGAGATCTCCAAGTCAAGGTGACTCCATTTTCACTCTCTCCTTTTGCTGATTTTAGGTTATAGAATTGTATATCTTGATGCATAGGTCACGAATATATGTTTAAATTTGAGATTGAGTGAGAATTGAGGATGTAGTGGTGACTGGAAGTTTGGATCTAGAAACTTATTCTCTTCGATTTGCAAAACCTAGGGAGATTTAGGAGAAACTAAGTTGATATTTGGAATCAGCGTTGGAAGACAAGTGGAATGGTACCGGTTTGAGGAATTTCTGGAAAAGTGTAGGGAGGTGCCACCGTGGGGCTCGCCGAAGAAGACGATCGGAGCGGAGCTCCGGCGTCTGTGTGTTGTTAGGGTTTGGCTGAGTAGGATGCCATGTGGAGTGAAGCGTGGAAGAGTGATTGGAGGAGAATGTTTTGACCAGAGCCACGCGTGCGTTGAAGCTGACTGTGTGTGATGACTGGATTAATGAAACGCTGCGTTTCATCAGTTTGAATGAGGAGCGTTGATTGCAAATGCGCGCCAAATTCAATGGCTGGTGTTTTTTCTGGATTAATTCAAATATTCTGTTTCCCTCCATTTCCATTTGATATTTCATTTATTTTGATCAGTTTGGTAAATTCATAAAAAATCCAAAAAATTGTCCAAATGAGTCCCAATTTTTTTTCATAGTTTTGTATTGGTGTCTACTTTTTTATGGTGTTAAACTCAAGAATTTTTGATGTCTGGATTTTTATATGGGGATTTTTGAATCAATGTTGTGCCAAATTGACCTATTACCTTCAATGCATTGTGAAATCCTCATTTTTGAGCTTTTTGATCCAATTTTTTTGCCTACATGACATTCATACATGACATGAATTATTGGTCACTGGTTTGGATTTTTTCTCACATGTTATCATCATTTTTGACACATAGAGAAAAATGGGACAATTTGTGTCACATTTTTGACATTGAATTGGTGCATTTTTGTTCATATAGCATTTGCATCATTCTGGGACTTGATCTTTTGCATATTGAACATTCATGGCATAAGAAACTTATACAAAAAATCCCAAAGTCATTGCATGTATTTCTGATTTGATATGAATTTTCTAAGTTGGAAGTTCATTTTGTGCATATTTTTGGTCATCACATTACATAGGCCAGTTGAGGCACTTGGTTATGGATTTGATGATGGTCCTTTTGGGGACATTGGAGGGAGTGTTTGAATGTGTGATGTGCAAAAGGATGGGTCCTGGATTGGGCATTTGGTTAGGTTTTGAGTCTTGTACATAAACTAACTTTGTTTTGTGTTTCAGGTTTGGATACTCATTGATGATTGGGTTTGTTCTCGCCCTGTGAGATACAAATGTATTGAGTTCTGACCTATTGTTGTTTTGTAGGGTTTGAATTGATGTGGTGAGCTCATGAGCTCATTTGAGTGCTAGAGCCCTTATGCATTGAACTGTGTAACTGTTAGAGGGTTTCACTGCTTGTTTTCTGGTTTTATGACTGAAGTACTAACTGTTTAGTCTTTGTACAGGTACCTTAGTTTCTTGCTTGCTTTAGCTCTTGCTTGATCATTGGATTGTGGTTGACAGACCACTCAGGTAGTTAGCTTCTTACTTCATGTAGTCTGAAGTCCTGTCACCTTTTTGGCAGGCATTTTGCTGGCAAGTCCTCCTTCAGAGGCTCTGTTTGTGTTTGTTTGAGATTGTGCCCAAAGACCTCCAAGAAGAGGCATATGTTATTTGATAAGACCTCTAAGAGAAGAGGAAATTGACGGAAAAGGGATTAGTAGCCAATCCCCTGTTATTCAGTGTGTCATTCTTTATGCTCGCACTACGTGCTGATGCTTCTGAACATGTGCCTCAGATCTTTTGTCCAGAGTCTGTCAAGTGGAAAAGGATCCCACTTTCTGGATCCCCACGCTTTCTGTGTCGTGAGCTCACCCTGGCCAGGGTTAAGAGCTATGAGGTCTCATCCTCATTACCATTTTGATCTGCTCACCCTGACGTTCTATGTCAGTGGTTAAGAGCTCATTTGATTACCCTTACAGTTTGGCTTGTTTGTCGAGGTTGATATGACCCCTCTTGACTAAAGCCCACCCATTGTTTGAGACTCTTGTATGGATATAGTGTATGATGCTTGTTCACTTGTGTTGGTGTGGTTATTTGCTTTCCTCTTCTCATCTCCTTTTCTGTAGGAGTCGTACGATTAACTTCTGAGGAAGTTGAACGTACGTAGAGTTTAGACTTGAGTTGACTCGCTTCCTGTGTGAGTTAAGTTCTTGTTAGAGACCTCAGCTTAGGGATATTTGATTGCATGACAACTATTAGGCTCGAGTATTAGTCTCCCTATTAGTTTGTTGTTTCCCCGGTCTCTGGTTCGGAGAGTGTTTTACCCATGGTAAGGGGAACTACGTCACCCTGATTCTCATACCAGATGAGATACGTAGGCAGGAGGTTGGGAGCAATCTCTCTAGGCACCTTTTTTTTGTTGTTTTGTTTTTGTGTGTGTTCACCCTTTTCTTTGTTTTTATGTGTTCACCATTTTTTCTTCGAGTCTCTGTGTGTCCACCCTTTATTTGTTTTCTTTGGTGTGAGTATCCGTTTGTTCAGCGCGTGTGTGTGTTGCATGTTCATACCTTGGGGGATTTCTCCCGTTATCATATTGGGGTTCATCTTCGGGGTTCATTTGTGACGATTGTTATTCATATTGGGGTTCATCTTCGGGGTTCATTCGTGATGATTGTTATTCATCTTGGGGGTTCATATTGGGGTTCATCTTTGGGGTTCATTTGTGATGAGTGTTATTCATTTGGGGTTCATCTCGGGGTTCATTTGTGATGAGTGTTATTCACTCGGGGTTCACATTAGGGTTCATCTTCGGGGTTCATTTGTGACGATTGATATTCACTTGGGGGTTCATCTTTGGGGTTCATTTGTGGTGACTGGTTATACACATCGGGGGTTTATTCCGGGTATTTGGTTACTTTGTTGGGGTTCGTTCTGATAACCTTTTTCTTTGGTGTTCGCTGGTTAGCGTTTGTTATTGTTAGGAGTCGGATGTAAGTCCATGTATTGGCATTCTGTTTCCTTTTTTGTTATTATTAGGAGTCGGGTGTAAGTCCATGTATTGGCATTCTGTTTCCTTCCAGGTGTTTCTTTTGACGTCTTAGCGTCTCTTTTTGGTGTCTTGTTTCAGCGTGCGTTAGCCGAACTACGAGTGCTCTGATTCTCCTTTGGAAAGAGAAGATACGTAGGCATAGGATGTGATGTCCTAGCGAGCATGTCCCCTTTTCCCGAACTACGTCGACTCTGATGTTTGTTTCTGACAAACTACGTAGGCCCAGGATGCGACATCCTGCCGAGTCCACTTCCTCCGTCTTCTTTCTCTTCCCCACCTGTTTATTGTTCTAGTTTGTGCAGTTTCTTTGAGCAGTTTATTAGCAGCAACCCTTTCCTTTCCTTTGAGCTATCTTTTGAGCGTGGATCCCGTCGAGTACGGCGGACGTGAGGGGTGCTAACACCTTCCCCTTGCGTAACCGACTCCCGTACCTTGTAATCTCTGGTCGTAAGACCGCTCCTTTCCCCTTCTTAGGTTAGTCCTGCGCTCCCTTTCCGTCATAGGATGAATAGCGTCGGTGGAGGCTCTGTATTTTCCCCACCGGTTATTTTTCGTGTTGCGACAGGTACATGTCACATCCTTGGAAACGCATTAGTATCGTGGGGATGCAAGAAACAAGCATGTGTTGCTCTAAGCACTGCCGAAGCAGAATACATAGCAGCAGGTAGCTGTTGCGCTCAAATACTTTGGCTTAAGCAACAACCTCGTGACTACGAACTCAATCTTGGATGCATTCCTCTTCTTTGTGACAACACAAGTGCGATAAACATTACAAATAATTCGGTCATGCACTCAAGAACCAAACATATTGATATTCGACATCATTTTCTTCGTGATCATGTGCTTCAAGGAGATGTCGAAGTCACATTTGTGGATACTCATAATCAACTTGCCGACATCTTCACAAAACCTTTGGTGCGAGAACCGTTTTACAAAATTTGAAGGGAACTTGGGATTCTAGATGAGTGTGATATATAACTCATCAAAATAACATCAAAATTTAAAAGGTGCACTCTTTCTTTTAATATATTGTAATTAATTATTTATAGCTATTAAAATGTTTTTGTTATGATAAGTGTGCTTATTTATGTGTTAATTTAAGTATTTTTCAAAAAAAATAATTGGTGTCAATCGATTGATGGTAGGGTGTCAATCAATTGGTCCCTCTTTATTTCTCAAATTTCATTTTATAGAAAGTTTCTGCAATCGATTACATGGCTGAGTCAATCGATTGGTTCCCTTTTTTTTAAATTTATCTTCAACCAATCGATTGTATCTCCCACATCAATTGATTGGTCTTTGTTATTTTTCAACTTTTTTACTTAACCAATCGATTGGTCTTGCATGTCAATCGATTGATCCATTAAATTTTTTGTTTTATTTGATCAGCATGCGCATGATTCTCTTCCACTGTGTATTTAATTTTGGCCATGTGAATTCTGATTCTACTAATACATTTTCCTATTGGATTTACTATTATTTTGTCCTTTCCTTCTTTTTCTCCTATTCTTTCTACTTTTCCTATTCTCTAGTAAATAGCATTTACCAATATATTCCATCTTTTTATGTCACTTTATTTCTCTTTCATTGCTTTTAATTTTCTTGGTCCAACTACTTGTTTCTCATTACTACAATCCACCACCACCATAAAGCCATTTCTCTCCTTCATCAATTTTCAGCATTCACACGCCTCTCCACTTCTCTTCAAAGAGTTTTTGCTTCATCTTTGGTTTCTCTCTCCAAGCATTTTTCATGGCATCTCAACTGTCATCCAAAGGCAAAAGCAAAGGCAAAGCTTCTTCCTCTAGAGGCTCTCTTGATTTATCAAGGCTTTGCACTATAAAAAATCAACAGGAAAGGTATGCAACTTTCTTCTTCCAAAAGAAAATCATGAAGCCTAAGTATAACACTTTTGATACTTTTCCTGAGGAAGTGTTTACCTTTCCTAATGTCTTTGAGGAATTGGGTTTGTGTGACCTAATTGGTTGCCATTTAAATTTTTACCCTGAGTTGGTTAAGGTGTTCTACACCAATATGGTAAAGAAGAAGGAAAATTAACATCTGTGGTGAAGGGAGTCCCAATCTCCTTAGCTGTATATGATATTTGTGCTATTTTTGAAATCCCTCCTGGTGGTCATAAATTTGTTGGGACAATTGCTCCATGGGAAAACTATAGCAAACATGCTTTTTACTATAGTTTAAGTCGGTTGTCCGAACATCAATTTTTTAACAAGAGGAAGAAGAGTTTTGGAGGAGATAACCCGAAGCGTGTCTACTGGTCCCCAACAAAGTTTTTTATTGATGATAGGATGTTACACTATTTTCTGGTATAGGTTATTATGTCGAGATTTTCAAATCACTACATTATAACAGATCCAAAAATGATGCTCATCTATTCCATCAAAACTCACTTCCATGTTGATTAGGGTCATTCAATTCTATCTCATATGATGTCTCATGATGAGCATGCTGAGGGTCTACCATATGCTCACCTATTGACCAAGATTTTCCGACACTTCAACGTTAATCTGGAAAATGAGTTGTGTTTTTCAATGGAAAAACCTTCTTTTATGATTAGTATCAAACAAATTAATAGGAAGATGGGAGTCACTTATAATCCTCAGACTCATGAGATAAAATACCTGGATAATGAAGATGAAGAACCTCAACAAGAAGTCAACAATGATGATGAGTTTAACCCGCCTACAGAAGCTCAACCAGATCAACCTTCGAATCAAATGATAATGGACTATCTACAAGGATTTCGCACGGATTTTATGACCGAGATTTGTCATTTGTCATCGAGAATGGATCGGTGGGAGTTATCTCAAGCTGGCTTTCAAGGTAGTAGTTATCAAGGCGGTGGTTATCAGGGTGGTGGCTATCCCGGTGGCGGCTCTAATGATGGAAACAACAATTAGTAATTGGCTATCTTATGGTGCTTTGTGACTTTGTTATGTTTTTCATTCTGTTTTTCTCATCCTTAGTTTATAATTTGCATGACTTATCTGGTTACTTATGGTGTAATATTTAAACATCATTTGTGTGTGGTTTAATGCTTAAATGTTCTCTTAAATATTATTGTGTCTCTTTTCCCTTCTTTTTGATTATGACAAAGGGGGAGAAGATGTCTGTATACGTGTTGTGCTTGAATTGTTTAATGCAGGGGGAGTTTTGTATGTGATCATTTCTAAGAAGATAGGGGGAGTATGAGTTTAAACTTCAAATTGGGTGTCATCATCAAAAAGGGGGAGAATGTGAAGACAAGTTTCCTACAAGTTTTTTGATGAAGACAACATATCAAGCTCTCCATAACAAAAGAATGGAAAAAGAAGATCACTTCAACATTGCTAAAGTTTTTCATGGATCTAATAAAGGTATATGAAACTCTTGACAATATACTCCTAGTGCTCAAAAGTTTTATCATACATTAAAATGATCATTCTAAATCTTTTCTATCATGATTATTTATTTTAAAATATTGTTTAAAAATTGCATGTTCAAAAGTTTTTTAACTTAGATTTTTTTTAATATTTTGGACATGTCAATCGATTGATGCCTTGATACAATCGATTGATCAAACTTTCTGTTTTAGAATTTTTCGTTTTTAAAGCTGAACCAATCGATTGGTGATGTATGTCAATCGATTGATCTTAGTATATTTTTCAATTTTTTAGTTGTGTCAATCGATTGGACATGTGTGTCAATCGATTGATGCTGAAAATATTTTGAAAAAATCTGAAAAATTATTTCACAATTCTTTGCACCATTTCATCATAACTTTTCATGGTAAAAGCTTGCATCTTTTCATGATCAATTATCTGATTTCCATTCTATGATTGAAGGGATCCATTCATACTATAAATAATCCTTATATTTTCATTACAAAATTCACCTCTTTCAAATCAATTTGCAAAATCTCTATACATTCATTTTCATCTATTTCTCATATTAAGATACTTTTGAAAAATAATTTTCATATCATTTTCTTCAAAAGTACTCTTGAGCACTTGGAGATTATTTTGTTTTGAAATTTAATATTGAAAGAGAAGAAGATTCTAATTAATTGATTAAAGTCTTATCCAATACAATTATTTATATATTCATTCAATTACTTTGTAAAATCCTAAGTACCAAGGATTGTTTGGTTTTAGGTGTATTGCTTATGATCCAGGATTATTGGATATAAGTGCCAAGAAAAGGAAGGATTGTTTTCTTTTCTTATGAGTTAAGTTTTCAAGAGGATTGTTCTTTATTAATTAGTTAGAGGCTTGATTTAGAAGATCTAACAATAATAAAATCTCTTACACATTGCAAGGGGACTAGAGTACTCTCAAGTTGTGAGGGGAACCAGTATAATTCCCGGTGTTCTTTACTTTCCGCTCTTTATCGCTTTCAACATCATACCAATCCAGAAAAGAAAAGAACCTTATCCACCAAATCCGAATAAATTTCTAAAAGTCCTAATTCACCCCCCTCTTAGGCTCGTTCCTAACTTACATCTTGTTCTACATTTTCACACGAATTGTTGCTCTTAGTGTGAGATTCAATTATTCTTATTGTGTTCATATTGCTTACCTAGAAGCAATAAACACTTTCTTGTATTTCTATAATACTTGTTGTAATGTTCCTCAAGTGACTTGTGAAGTATGTAGACTTGAGAGGGCTAAGAGACTATTGTACTCTTAGACGTTGTTGTAATATTTCAAGATTATTGGATTAAGTATTTTTTGAAGGCGAAATCACCTTCGTAGGGTGGACTGGAGTAGCTTTGAATTTCAAGCGAACCAGGACAACTTCTGTGTTATTTATCTTTCATTTTTGTGTGTAGAAACTCCAAAGGTTTTTATTGTTTGTGAAAATAATTCAAACCCCCCTTTCTTGTTTTTCTCTACCTTCAATTGGTATTAGAGCTCTGACTATGTTATTGATTCTCACATCAAACACTTAACAGTGTAGAGAGATCCAACGTGAGAAAAACATAATGACTACCACCAATGAAAGAGATAGCTACAACTTCAAACCTCCAGTCTTCGATGGAGTGAAATTTGATTATTAGAAAGAAAAAATCGAAAGCTTATTCCTCGACTATGACGCTGACTTATGAGACATTGTTACAAATGGTTATGAACCACTTGTATATGCCCCTGGAGTTGTCATTGCTAGAAATGAAATAAGTGATGATCAAAAGCGTGACTTCAAAAATCATCATAAAGCCATAACGATTCTGTTGAACTCCATATCCTACAATGAATATGAAAAATCAATAACAGAGAAACAACTAAAGAAATATTTGATTCCCTAAAGATGACTCACGAAGGCAACAATCAAGTCAAAGAGACTAAGGCTCTGACCTTAATCCAAAAATATGAAGCCTTCAGAATGGAGGATGATGAAGCTGTAGAGGTAATGTTTTCTAGATTTCAAACTTTAATTGCAGGACTCAAGGTTCTGGACAAAGGCTACACAACTACAGATCATGTCAAAAAGATTATCAGGAGTCTGCCAAAGAAGTGGAGACCTATGGTCACTGCCTTGAAGCTATCAAAGGATCTTAACAACATAAGCCTGGAAGAACTCATCAGCTCCCTCGGGAGTCATGAGATAGAGTTAGAGGAAGACAAACCTCAAAATAAAAGCAAATCAGTGGCTCTGAAGTCCAGACTAGAAAGACGCAAGCCAGAAACGAACAAAGCCTTTCAAGCTGAAGAAGAAGACAACGATAATTATGAAAAGGACGATTTTGATGATGAAGAAGAGGTATCTCTTTTATCCAGAAGAGTTAAACAACTCTATAGAAAAAGTAATAACAACTTCAGAAGGCCCAAATAGAAGGGAGATCGTTCGAAATCTACCTCCATAAGTAGACCAAGCAAAGATGCAACTTGCTATGAATGTAAAGAACCAGGACACTATAGCAACGAATTTCTAAAGCTCAAGAAAGATGGTTCCATAAAAGAAGTATTCAAGAAAAACTCCTTCAAAACTAAGAAGGGACTCATGGCTACCTGGGACGACTCTGAATGTGACGCCTCAAAATCAGACTCCGAACTAGAACAAGCAAATGTCACATTCATGGCTACCACATCTAGAAGTACATATGAAAAAGAATATGACTCTGAAGAGGTATTTTATGATCTCTCTCGCTCTGATCTAGAAGCTTGTTTATCAAAATCTCTAAGCACCTATCAGAAGCTTCGATAAAAATTCAAGATCCTAAAAAAGGTCCATGAAGAAACTGTTGAAGAATGTGATAAGCTTGACATAGAAGTTTATGAACTTAAAGGAAACGATTTTGTTATAGAAAAAGAAAATGATTTTTCAACCAAAAAATGTTTAAAACATGAAGAAACTCTTTCTAAAGCTCAACCAACTTCTGACACCATCATATACAAATAAGAAAAGGCGTTTCAGAAATTTCTAAAAAATGGGCTTGAAAGAAGCAAAATGGATTCTATGATTTATGGTGTTAATCACAATAAGAAAAGAGGAATTGGATATGACTCTGATGAAGATGAGAAAATTCCTTCTGCAGAGCATAAGCCAAAGTCTCTTTTTTCATATCATTACACACATGCACAAACACAAAATTTTAATAATGCAAGAAAACCCAAAGTTTCCAGAAACTCTGGGAGAACTAATCATAAAGGACCCAAAAGATTATGGGTACCAAAAGATAAAGTAGTATATGTTGCAGATATCCTGTGCAACAAAGTTAAAACACCAATCATGGTACCTGGACTCTGGATGCTCGTGACACATGACGGGAAGAAAGCATATGTTCCAAAGCCTGGAACTTAAAGACGTCGGCTTCGTAGGCTTTGGAGGAAATCAGAAAGAAAGAATTAGAGGATCTGAAACGGTTGGTAATGAATCTCTTCCCTCTATTTATGATATTCTTTACATAGAGGGATTGATGCATAACTTGTTATCCATAAGTCAATTAAGCGATAACGGTTATGATATAATCTTTAATTAGAAAACGTGCAAGGCTATTAATCAGAAAAATGGCACAATTCTTTTCACTGGTAAGAGGAAGAACAACATTTACAAAATTAAACTTTCAGATCTAAAAGATCAAAACGTAAAATGTTTAATGTTTGTAAATGAAGAGCAATGGGTATGGCATAGACGCTTGAGCCACATTATCATGAGGAGGATTTCTTATCTAAGCTGAAGTTTTCTTCAGAGGCATACCTAAGCTGACGTTTTCTTCATATGCTCTTTGTAAGGCATGTCAGAAGGGAAAGTTTTCTAAAACAACTTTCAAAAATAAAAATGTTGTTTATACCTCTAAACCTATGGAACTTCTTCATATTGACTTGTTTGGACCTGTTAAGACAACCTCAGTCAATGGTAAGAATTATGGACTTGTCCTTGTTGATGATTATAGTCGTTGGACACCGGTAAAATTCTTTAAACACAAGAATGAGCCACACTTTGTGTTTATTAGTTTCTGCTCAAAAGTGCAAAATGAATTTAACTCAAAAATCATTAGAGTTAGAAATGATCATGATGGGGAATTTGAAAACAAATTTTTTGAAGAACTTTTTGATTCTAATGGAATAACCCATGGTTTCTCCTGTCCTAAAACTCCACAACAAAATGGAGTTGTAGAAAGGAAGAATATGATCCTTCAAGAAATGGCCAGAACCATGATCAATGAAACAAATGTAGCTAAGCACTTCTGGGCTGAAGCAGTGAATACACCGTGTTATATTCAGAATATAATCTTTGTTAGACCTATTCTAGAGAAGACTCCTTATGAACTGTGTAAGGGAAGAAAACCCAACATTTCCTATTTTCATCCTGTTGGATGTTCTTGCTTTATCCTAAATACTAAAGACAATCTGGACAAGTTTGATCTAAAGCACAAAAGTGTATTATGATGGGATACTTAGAACGCTCTAAAGGCTATAGAGTATACAATACAAAAACATTAATCGTGGAAGAATCAATACATGTCAGATTCGATGATAAGCTTGACTCTGAAAAGTCAAAGCTAGTTGAGAATTTTGCAGAATTGGAGATAACACTTGTAGGATCTGAGGAAAAACGTAAAGAAGCTGAAGAAGCAGAAAAGGGAACTCCATAAGCACCTGAAGTCACATTAAATCAGAAAAGATTAAGAACTAGACAAAATGTATCTGAAGAATTGATTCTGGGAAACAAAGATGAACTTGTCAGAACAAGATCAACATTCAAGGGTTTTGAAGAAACACTTCTGGGACTAGTATCTCTGATAGAGCCAACATCATGTGAAGAAGCACTTCAAGATAAAGAATGGATTTTGGCAATGAAAGAAGAACTTGATCAATTTGCAAAGAATGATGTATGGGATCTTGTACCAAGATCCAAGGGAAGCCATGTGATTGGAACCAAATTGGTGTACATAAACAAACTAAATGAAAAAGGTGAAGTGGTTAGAAACAAAGCACGACTGGTGGCACAAGGTTATAGTCAACAAGATGGTATTGACTACAATGAAACCTTTGCTCTAGTCGCCAGGTTAGAATCTATCCATTTACTTGTATCTTTTTCTGTAAATTACTCCATCAAATTATATCAGACGAATGTCAAAAACTGAGTTTCTAAATGGATATATTTCTGAAAAGGTGTATGTTCATCATCCTCCTGGTTTTGAAAACTCAAAATGTCCATAACACGTTTTTAAACTGAAAAAAATTACTTTATGGTCTAAAATAAGCTCCCAGAGCTTGGTATGAAAGACTAAGTGCTTTCCTTATAGAAAATGATTTTATCAGAGACAAAGTTGATTATACACTCTTCTGTAAAAACATCATAAATGATCTCATGATCTGTCAAATATATGTTGATGACATAATTTCTGGTTCCATTAACCCCTCTGTCTGTCAAGAATTTTCCGAGCTAATGCAAGCTGAATTCGAAATGAGTCTGATGCAAGAACTAAAGTTCTTTTTGGGAATACAAATAAATCAAACATCAGATGCTACTTATGTTTATCAAAGTGTAGCAGTAAATTCATGATCATCAAGCTATGGATAAGATAGAGATCAAATAATAAGAGTCGCCACCGCGATTTTATTGTTTCCAAGGGAAAAGGGAAAAAGTATGAACAAAACCCAAAAGTAATAAGTTTTCAAATTAAAACTAATAAAATGTCAGAGATTACAGGTAAGGGGGTTGGTTACACAGAGGGAAGGTGTTAGCACCCAAAGTGTCATAGGTACTCCTAGGGAGCCCTTTTTGTGTGCATATGTATTTGGTACAAAATGATGTTTACAAACAAATAGAATGGGGGATGAGAAAAGAATTCATTGATTATATTTTTGTGTTTGGCAAGACCTTCAGTCTTATGCCTACGTACCAACATAAAAATGAGGGATCAAAACCTCGTAGTTCGTGATACAAATTTCAAAGTGGATGCATTGCTTTTTAACAAAAATTAAGTTTGGAAGGCACAAAGGCCTAAAAATGGTTTGAATGAGTTAGTTCTTTTTGGATTTTGAAAGTTTAAGTCAAGTATAGTTAAGTCTATTTACAAATTTGATTAAGAAAAGGAGTTTGAAAATGCAATGGCATAAGGCCAAAGTTTCTATCTTTTTACAAAGTGGTCAAAGTTTGGAACAAAATAAGTCCAGTCAAAGAAGATTTTGAAAAGGGAGGGAGAGATTTTGAAATTAAAGAAATGGGGAGAAGAGGAAGAGACTAATCCTATGCACAAAATTAAAAGTTAAGAGTTGAAAAGATCTGACCAAATGGGTAGCAATCCAATATACAAGAATGTCAATAGAAACCCCGAATTCCCTTGGACTTTTAGAATCAAGCCACACAAATGCACAATTATATTATCTTGAAGAGCAAGGAATCAAATAAAGATAGCCACATCCAAGCTTTAGCCAATCCATGATCTTCTTCAAACTTAGCCCGTGTAGCAGATGAACTCAGAGGGATCTTGAATGATGTATCAGATGAAGTTTCAAATTGCAAGCACTTGGTTTCTCAATAAATTGGCATTGGCCAAGTCCTTTAGCATAGGAATGTTGCCTAAGTTCTAAGTCCATTTGTCCAAGATCAAGCCAACAGTCAACACAAAAGTTTCTTAGGGTTTTTGTTGTTATTATGTACATTAATGGTTAAAGACCACACAAACAAGCAAAGTATACACAAACAAAATATATCACACAATATGGCCCAAGTGGACAAAGTGAAAATTGCATTAAAATAAACAATTAGAATGATATGAACAATGGCAAATGAATAAAGGCAAGAATGAAATGACATTAAAGTAAATGGCTTGAAATTAAAAGTTAGTTGTTAATGAGTTAGAAGTTAGTATTGTTTTACTTTTGCTTTTCATTTTTAGACATTCTTTGGAGAACAGTCAACCCACTTATCACAAGCATGGATCCTTGAGCCAAGACATCTTCCAAAGGAAGGAAAAAAGGCCAAGTTTACACACAATACCATGAACGAGGGGAGACTTACAATCTCACTAACTAAAATGCTATGCCTTTTATGTCACAAATTTAGCGCTATGTTAAGCAATCGTAATTGGACTTATGTAGAAGTCACAACTATTTGAGGCTGGGCAATAGAATTTTGGTGTTAATGCATGTTAGAGACATAATATTACGGACTATGCTCATGAAACATACCACACACAAAAAGAATATGCAAAAGGTGTGGCCTAATCTCATCCATACTCATGTTAATTTTTCAATCAACTAGTTTTACGACTTTGAGATATCATATGCCAAATGAGATGAATTCATAAAGAAAGGGAATGAGATGAAGAGGGAGGGGAATAGATGAAAACTCAAATTGATCAAAGGAGGACTTTTACCAAATTAATATCATCCATTCATTTTGGGAGATGGAATGTACATTCCATCAATCCTTTAAATCCAATGATATTAACTTGACAAAGTCAAATCAACCTTAACCAAGGCCCAACAACAAGAGTCAAACACAAACAAGTCATCACAATTGGTCAACAAAATTATTTGACATTTATTCAAATTAAAAATACTACAATAAGGCATTTAAATTAAATATGGTTTGTCAAATTCCTAAAACCTCATCAACACACCAAATAAATGGCCATAAGATTTATCATAGGTCAAACAAGGTCAAAAGACCTTGGAGAAAATTTTTCAGAATTTTTGAAGACTTAAAAGTATTTTTAAATAATTAAAAACAAATGAAAAATCAATTAAATCATGAAAAATATTAATAATGATCCAAAAAATAATTTTAATTCAGAATATGAAAGAAGAATTTTTTTGAATTTTTTTGGTGAAACTCTCGTATTTTTTGGATCAATATTAAAATTAATATGAACTAATGAAAATAAAGCAATTAAAATGAAATTCAAATAATCAGAAAAAACATGGACCACTTGATCTCCCTCATTAATTGAGGTGGCAGATCAAGTGGCCACCAGCGCGTGTTCCATGATGGACTTGAGTCAGCGCGTCATACCCATGGTATTCAAAAGGAACACTCGAGATTAAAACAATTTGAAAAGGATCAATGGCTCTGAACCATGCCAACGCATCACCGGCGTCCATAGGCCGGCCATCTTCTCCGGTGACCCTGGTCGGACTGGTTCACTCATCACCATCAAAAAATAAAAAAGGAGGACACGATCTGAAAGAAAAAATGGCGTAAAGCACGAATCTGACCTGAATTTTAACAAACTCCACATATATAGAAAGATATGAGGAGTTGAATTTTAAGGTGTGTCAACTGAGTTGCTTCGATTTGACCTCTAAGCAACTCAATCTTCTTGCCTACATTGGTAGGACTTCAGACAACCAAAGATCCAAGAGAATTGAGTGGAATTAAGAGAGAATCGAAGAGATGAATTTTTCTGGAAAATACCTTCAATGTAGGTATGGGTTCAACTGTTCTTGCTTTGGCTTGTGCTTGATCTTGCTCAGTATGCTTGCAGAAGTGGATTAGAATGCACAAAAGGTCTTAGATCCCTGGAGTTTTGAATCTCAAAACAGTGAGAATTCAACTCAATTTCCAAAGGAAATTCTCAGGTTTATCCTCTCAAATGGAAGGGTTAGGGGTTTAGGATCAAAGCTGGCGCGAATGTGTGTTGAACTCTGAGCATATGGAGCTCTATTTATAGTTGGATCGTGTGATATTTGCATCTTCCAAATTACTTCCCAAAATTGGCAATGAGTGATGCATGGGTGCATGGCCGTGTGAGTCGCATCTCGAAAAATATGATTCCTCGCGATGGTCGTGGAAAAAATTGTGTTCGAACAGAGTCGCCACCGAACTTTATTTATCCCAATGAAGGAATAGGAAAATATCGATAAAACCTTTTGGAAATGGAATAATGGTCGTCGCAACCATATTCGGGTCTGAGATGGATTACATAAGGGGAAGGTATTAGCACCCCTTACGTCCGTTGTACTCAACGGGAACCTTTTAGTTCTAGTTTGCGTTTCGAGTGTTAATTCATGTTTGTTTGTTATCTTTGGGTTATAAAATATTGAAAATATAAGTGTATGAGAACCTCAGAAAGGGAAAGGGGAGGTTTCTTATTAGTGTGCTCGTGAAGATACAATAATCTCTTGTCTACGTATCCTTATAGTGCAATAAGGAAGTCAGAGCATTCGTAGTTTGGAGAACTATGGTTGGTTGATGTCTTTTAGTGAACAACTGCTTAGATCGCGTTCTAAAGGCTAAACGTTGGCTTGTCTACTCTCGGCGGAGGCTTAAGCATTGGTTTGTTATGCGCATTAGAAAGGATTAACAGTTTTCTTTCTGAAAAGAGTTTAGGTCACACAGAGGTGAGAAATTGGATTAATATGTTGGATGTTTTGATTGGTTGAGATGTTTTGATCGCATGGGGGCGAGGAAGATATATATTTGATGTGTTGAGACATTTTGTTGGATGACGATTATTCGGATATTCGAGTAAGACAACTCGTATCCTAACAGTCGGGAAAGGGAATAGAAGACTCTAGACCACTTTCTTTTTCATCCTTAATTATAGAAATGATTTGATAATAATTAAGGTGTTTTGAATGGCTGACGAATACTCGGATAATAGAGTAAGATAACTCGTATCCTAATAATCGGGAAAAGGAATAGAAGACTCTAGACCGCTTTCTGTTTCATCTGAGTATTTATGAAGATAAGGTTATATATGGTTGATGTATTTTTAGAATGAACGACAAGTACTTGAATGACTGAGTAAGACAACTCATATCCAAGCATTTGAGAAAAGGAGTTGAAAGCTCAAAACCATCTCCTTTTTCGTATAGTTTGTTAAGAAAATGATTTAATTAAGTTGTATGTTTGCGGAAAAATGAGAATTGTTCGACTGACCGAGTAAGAGAACTCGTATTCGACCAATTGAGTAGTGAAGTTGAAAACTCAAAGTCAACTCCCTTTTCATTTAGCTTACTGTGAAAATATTTTGATTTAATCGGGGTTTGGAGGTTTGTAGAGGAACGACAACTATTTGACTAACGAAGTAAGAGAACTTGTACTCAAATAGTCGAGGAGAAAAATTGAAGACTCAAAGTTATCTCCCTTTTTATTTCTTATTGTAAAAGAATTTGATTTGTTTTTGTTTAGGTAGATTAGAAATGACGATTGTTCGATTAATTGAATACAAAAGTTAGTGTTTAAATAATCGAGAAGAGGAGCTGAAAACTCAAAACCATTTCCTCTTTTATTCTTAAGTGAAATAGTATTTGATTGTGATTAGGTATTTTGATTCTTAATAAAGAATACTCGATGTCGGATCGAGGTTTTAAATTTGTATTTTGTGAATGAATTGGATTTGCTTAGTGAATAATTTATCTAATCGATTAATAAAAACCGAATAGGTCTCATTGTAAGAAGGCCCAAGAGTAAGCCATGTGAGGTTGATGGCGATACTTTTACAAGTAATCGACTTACAAAGGTGTTTTGAAAATGGGCTCGACTTTGAATCGAGAAATATGTGATTTATTTTTGAAATTGGTTTGAATGATTTTAAATCGGTGAAATCGACATAATCTTCTCACAATTATAACATGTCATCCATATGCACTCAAGGCTCGGTATAAATAAATAAATACAAAATAATCATGCACATACACCCCACAAAATAAACAATTATCTAAATTATAAGTGATACTAATAATAATATAATTAATTAATTAAATATTTAATAGATTATTTGATTAAATAATAAGCAATTAAATAATAATAATATAGACAAATAGTTTATTAGGTATTAATAATAATATTAACAATATTTATACATAATTTTCAAAGAAAGTAAATGAAATAAATGAAATGAAAGTAAATAAAATTATTAAATATTGTAAAATAATTAAATAATTATCATTTAGGGATTAATAATCATTTAATATATATTTTATAAGTGTTTATGAAAAATATAATAAGAAAAGAAAGAACAAATCAAAAAAATGAGGAAAATGGGCTACATTAAGAGGAAGGCCCAACTCTGGGCGCTACTGAACAAAACAGGGGGTTTAAAATAGCAAAAAATCTTTGGGACCAACCTGAGTTGGCCCAAAATGGAACCATCAAGGCCCTAAATGGCTTGGTCAAACGCTGACCTCCTAGGGAGGTGTTTGGGCCGTTGGATCAGTGTACTATGACCTGGTCAATAGATCAGATGGAGACGCGTGAGGGTGCACCACCATATGGTGGGGGGGGGGGGATCCACACAGGATTCCCTGGTTGACTCAGAAGTCAACCAAACGTGTGGCGCTAGCAAGAAGGGCCACGTGGCGCCCATGCAACCACCACCGTTAACACATAATTTTTTTTTGAGAGAGAGCCATTCTCCCATTCTCATTCTCTCTCTTCAACTTCAACGCTCAAGTTGCTCTGCAACTTTTATTCCCTCTCCGTCATCATCCTCATGGCCAAACCTGCCGGAGAAGACGGTGGCGGTCGGCCAACCACGGCGTCGTCACCCTCTCCTCCGGCGACCTTCAACCCTAAATCCAAACTTCTAAACACGAACCTTACTTTATTTTCGCTTCTGAATTCAAATCCATCCTCGCCTTTTTCAAACTCTCTCTCAAATGGCCGGATCGACGGTAAGAAAATAAAAACCCTAACCCTAATTTCGCGATCTAACCTTCAATAATTATGATTTGAAGAAATTAATATATGGGTTTTGTCTGTTTTGTAGCGACGAACCACAAGCATATGAATTCGAGCAAGGAAAGGAAAGAAAAAGATTACTTGGCCTGCGTCGTCGGTGATGACGAGCTCCTCCACCGTGCTTCAGATAAGTTTCTCTCTCTTTCTTTATTGCTCTTCGTCTCCCTCCGTTCTTCCTTCTTCTTTTTGGATTTTCGAATGTTGTTGTTCTGTTCTCGTTCCTTTGAGTATTGTGTGCTTACTATTAAAAATATTTTTGATTTTTCCTTCTGATTCCAAAAACGTGTTTGTTTTGTTGTTTAGGGTTTGAGTTTAAAAATATTTCTGATAACTTCTCTTGGATTTTCCAGACGTGTTTCTGTTGATTTGTTGTTATTGGTTTGATGTTAACAAAAATATTTTGATAATTTCTTCTTAGATTTTCCTGAAAAAACCGTCCCTGTTACTGTTAATTTGTGGTTGTTATATATATGATGAATGCTGAGGTCCTGAGATAACTTGTTAAGTTATCCTTTTTCCAGATTTTGTGGGATGTTTACTCTGTGGATTTAGAGCTGTTTGGATTGGATATTGGAACGTATTTTTGGGCGCTTATTTTGGTTCATTGTGCAAAAAAATTATCTGTTCCTCTTATCAATTATCTTTTAGTTTCCTATAAGTGCTTATTTGATAAGCTCTTTTTAATCTTCTGAATTGGTTTTGCAGTTTTTTACAAAAGTGAATAGACATTGATTGAAAGAAGTTTCTGCGCCAGCTTTGGAGGCTAGAATTGGGGCGCTGTGAATTTCAAACCATTGGCTTTGGAAAAGTCTTTGAAGACTTGCTGCTTCAGACTGCTGTATTTACAACTTATTCCAACTTTTTCAACTTTATTTAGATGTACTAAGAACTCGGGACTTATTGTACTAATATTTGGGATTAATTATGTAACCTTTGGACTATGTAAGTTTGGATTAAACGTGTAACCCTTTAGATTATGCATTGGCCTTTTTTGTAATTATTTGTAACACTTGGATTGAAAAATTAATTATGCAATTAATCTTTTTCTTTATCACTTGATCTTTGTCTTAATTATTCTATTTGTGTTAAACAAAAATGCTTAAATTCTAAATCAAACTGAAAATGGATTGGGCAATATTAATCAAATTGGACTTTCAACTTGATCACCTCTAATTATGTTTTATTATTAACTTAAATGAACAATATGAAATGTGCATCATAAGCAATAAAAGAAACAATTCCAAAGTGAGTTTTAAAACATTGTCCATTATCATAGTTTTTTCAACAAACCACCTTAGCTTAAAACAAATGCATGTTTAAAAATGCAATTTGAATCTAGATATTTATGAAGGATCAAGACTTTGGCTTAAACATGTGGAAGTGAGCTTAATAACAAATGATCATAAAAAATATCCATGACTCTTAATACTTACTAATAATCAAATGGATTTTGGATTAGTAATGTAAAAAGATTCAAACCACACTTTGCAATATTAATCATGGACATGTTTATGTGAATGGACCTTTTTAAAACCAAGAGTTCTCATGGATAAACCAAAATAGGCCTTGTTAACCAGAAAGTCCCAAAGTGCACATACTATCCCATGCTTCAGTTAATAGCCATAATAGACAAATGCAACAATTATCTTCTTAAGGATCTTAACAGATGAAAATGTCATTGAAGACTTGATGTCACTAAGGGCTGAGAAACCCTAAGATAAAGCTTATGTATTAAGATAAAATTTATGTCTTATAACATTGGGTAGTGAATGTTGGTTAAAGACTTTTCCTTACCCGGACAAAATTGGGGTATGACAACTGACCTTATTTAATTACCTCAAACCGGAAAGTAAGAATGACAGCAGTCTTCGTGCATTCGCGGTGGGAAATAATTAAATACAAAAAGACCCAAATTTTGTCCTAGGAAATTCAAGGAAGAAAATACAGGAAGAAAATGCAGTGAGAAATGGTAAAAGGCATTATCCTACAGTAAAATGGAACAATTAAGACTTTCTGAGAGTCGTCAGAACAATATCTTGGACATCATAGTCGAGATATACTAGTAATGGAATGACATCCCTAGCTAAATCTCAAGACTTTCCAGGATGCTAGAATAGTATAAAGAAAATCTGGCATGAGACTCTTCATTTTGATGAAGCATCATCTCAAATAGTAAAAGTGAGATTCTCTGTGTCGAGTCGAAACAATGTCTTATACGATAGAATCGAAGGGAAAAATACCTTAATTGAATCTAAGACTCTCCGAGGATATTAGAGCAGTATCTCTAAAAAGAATCTGAAATGAGACTCTTCATATTGATGAAGCAGCATATCAAACAGTAAAAATGAGATTCTCTATATCGAGTCGAAACAGCATCTTATATGATATAATTAAGATATTCCAGCAAGGAAAAATACCTCAATTGAATCTAAGACTCTCTGAGGATATTAGAGCAGTATCTCTAAAAAATCTGAAATGAGACTCTTCATATTGATGAAGCAGCATCTTAAACAGTAAAAATGAGATTCTCTGTATCGAGTCAAAACAGCATCTTATATGATAGAATTAAGATATTCCAGCAAGGGAAAAATACCTCAATTGAATCTAAGACTCTCCGAGGATATTAGAGCAGTATCTCTAAAAAAAATCTGAAATGAGACTCTTCATATTGATGAAGCAGTATCTCAAACAGTAAAAATGAGATTCTCTGTATCGAATCGAAACAGCATCTTATATGATAGAATTAAGATATTCCAGCAAGGGGAAAATACCTTAATTGAATCTAAGACTCTCTGAGGATATTAAAGCAATATCTCTAAAAAAAATCTGAAATGAGACTCTTCATATTGATGAAGCAACATCTTAAACAGTAGAAATGAGATTCTCTGTATCGGGTCAAAACAACATCTTATATAATAGAATTAAGATATTCTAGCAAGGGGAAAATACCTTAATTGAATATAAGACTCTCTGAGGATATTAGAGCAGTATCTCTAAAAAATCTGAAATGAGACTCTTCATATTGATGAAGCAGCATATCAAACAGTAGAAATGAGATTCTCCAGATAAATGAAGTGGTATCTCACATAGATAAATGAGATTCTCCAGATAAATGAAGCAGTATCTCAAACAGATAAATGAGATTCTCCAGATAAATGAAGCAGTATCTCAAATGTTTGTCTGTTGGGGATTTTTTTTAAAGAAAGGACTCCTTTTGAGGGAGATTTACTAGAAATGCTCTGTAGGGAGAAAAGCTCATAAGATATTTCTTTTAGGGTAACTCTGCTTGGGAATGATTGTAAAAATGTTGGGAATATTATTTTTTAATCATAAAGTTGACAAAGGATTTGCTGAGAAATAATTCCAAGAGCATATGCAGGGTAATAACTTCATTTGGAAATGAGAAATGTCCAAGATACACATGAATGACCTTGGATCCTGATATTTTATATTTGATTTTTGTATGATGCCCCACTTTAGGTGGGAATTCCATGCATGGGATGATGCATGGGCTGTATGCAAATATGCAATTTGCTGGGGATATTTGGCTGTGCACGTAGGAATGCTAATGATTTTTTTTCTTATTGAAATTCCCATTTTGTGGGAGTGTTATGCATGAGTATGTTGATGACTGGTATGACTGTGTGTTTTTTAATTTTCAGTTTGGTAGGAAAACCATTTATGAATGATTTATATGATGCATGTTAGAAAGCAAATGGGTAATTGGATATGCCCTGGTTAAGACATTTTGCTTTGGGGTATGATGCCAATAGTTTGGACTTTTGTTATTGGGGTGATCAATGATGACCAAGTTTTGATGCCCCACTAGGTGATTTTGGGAATATATTTGGGTTGCTCCAAGTCACTGAAGGGTTCAGACTTCTCAACACGCGATACTCCATCCATGATTTATCAATGTTTCTGCTGAAAACGTAATGGAGCATTGCCCCCGTTTGGCTATACCACGAATACATTTATGCGAGGTGTGAATTAATGGTTGAAAGGAACATAATTATCTGCAAACAGTCCTACACCTTGATGAAAAACAAGAATGAACTTGGAGACTAAATGATTCGTCCGCTTACTGTTTCAAAAGCAATTTTACCACTTTATTCAAACATGTGTTTTATTTTCTCCAATAATTTTAAAAGTGATTTTTATAAAAAATAAAAGGTGCTTTGCAAACAAACAGGTAAAATACAAAAATGATTTGGGCACATTTTTGTTGAGAAAATATCTCTTTTATTGACTTGACCCTTAAATGGGCGATTATACATAAAGATGCAATTCCTTAATGAGGTAATTGCTGTGCAAAAGAAAAATGGCAATGAAAATTGAGCTCTTATTGAGTTTCCACACTGCTATGATCTTTATGTCTTTGATAGTCCGAGCACTTTGCTTTTGAAAAGTAAGGTAGATTGATTCTTTATCTTCGAGGGATATGTTAGACACCTAAAAGTACAACTCTTTGCCTTGGAATTAATCCCTAACTTTTTCCTGGACCGCCCTTTCGGGTTTTCGATCCACCGGGATACCCATTTTTGCCTGAGTTGCCCTTTCGGGTTTTCAACTCAGCGGGTCAAATTCTTTTATTTTCATCCCTAATTTTTGCCTGGATCGCCCTTTCGGGTTTTCGATCCACCGGGATAGCCATTTTTGCCTAAATCGCCCTTTCAGGTTTTCGATTTAGCGGCTTTTATTATTCCACTTTTTTAGGCGAAATACTTTTTAACAACATCAGTGTTGGTGGGAAGCGGCAACTCATCACCGTCCATAGTTGCTAGAATCAGAGCGCCTCAGGAAAAGGCTCTAACCACCATAAATGAACCTTCATAATTTGGTGTCCATTTTCCTCTAAAGTCTTTGTGAATAGGTAAGATTTTCTTCAGCACCAAATCTCCCTCTTGAAATACCCTAGGACGAACTTTCTTGTCGAATGCCTTTTTAAGATGCCTCTGATAGAGTTGACCGTGACCTAACGCTTTCAAGCGTTTCTCCTCAATAAGGTTGAGCTCGTCGTACCTTGATTGAACCCATTCTGCCTCGTCTAGCTTAGCCTCCATCAAGACTCTCATCGAGGGGATCTCTACTTCTATAGGGAGAACTGCTTCCATACCGTATACCAAGGAATAAGGGGTTGCCCCTGTTGAAGTTCGTACCGACATGCGATAGCCATGTAAAGCGAAAGGTAACATCTCATGCCAATCCTTGTACGTGACAACTATCTTTTGGATGATTTTCTTGATATTTTTATTTGTAGCTTCAACAACCCCATTCATCTTAGGTCGATAGGGTGATGAGTTGTGATGCTCGATCTTGAATGTTGCGCATAACTCATCCATGGTCTTGTTGTTGAGATTGGACCCATTATCAGTGATGATTTTGTTGGGAATCCCATATCGGCATATGATGCTATTTTTTAAGAAATGGGCGACTACATGCTTTGTGACATTCACATAAGATGCGGCTTCCACCCATTTGGTAAAGTAATCTATGGCCACCAATATAAATCTGTGTCCATTAGATGCTTTGGGTTCTATCATTCCAATCATGTCGATGCCCCACATAGAGAAGGGCCAAGGTGATGCTATGACATTCAACGGGGTAGGCGGTACATGTATCTTGTCAGCATAGATTTGGCATTTGTGGCATGCTCTGGTGTACTGATAACAGTCGGTTTTCATCGTCAACCAGTAGTGACCCGCCCTTAGGATTTTCTTTGCCATGGCATGCCCATTGGCATGCGTACCGAAAGACCCTTCGTGCATGTCCCTCATAAGTTGATTAGCTTCGTGTTTGTCCACACACCTCAACAAAACCATGTTGTAGTTTTGCTTGTACAATACCTCTCCATTCAAGAGTAACTTTGACGCCAACCTCCGGAGGGTCCTTTTGTCAAGGTTGGAAGCCTCTGTCGGATATTCCCGCTTCTCCAGATACTGTTTGATATCGAAGAACCAGGGTTTACCATCTAGCTCTTCTGCTGTCGTCAAGCAGTGAGCAGGTTCGTCAAAACGCCAAATTTCAATATGAGGCTGATGGTTGGGCCATATGAAATTATACATGGAAGCCAAAGTTGCTAAGGCATCTTCCATCTGATTCTCTTCTCGAGGAATATGAGAGAAAGTGATTTCGTCAAACTTTGGGAGTAGCTTCTGCACGTAATCCCGGTATGGAATTAGGTTAGCATGTCTTGTTTCCCAATCGCCTCTGATCTGATGTATGACTAGAGCGGAGTCCCCGAATACTTCTAGTATCTTGATCTTCAACTCAATAGCTTCTTCCAACCCTAGTATGCAAGCTTCATACTCGGCCATGTTGTTTGTACAGGTAAAACAGAGCTTTACGGTGAACGGTAGGTGGAAATTCTTGGGAGACATCAGGGCTGCCCCAATTCCATGGCCTATTGCATTTGAGGCACCATCAAACATGAGTGTCCAGCCTGCTCTTGGCTCAAGACTTTCCTCTAGTTCGGAGTCTTCAACATCCTTAACAGCCATGATGTTCTCATCTGGGAAGTCAAATTTTAAAGATTGGTAATCCTCCAGCGGTTGGTGGGCAAGATGGTATGCTAGTATGCTTCCTTTGATCACTTTTTGCGCAACATATTGGATATCATATTCTGACAACAGCATCTGCCACCGGGCAATTCTACCAGTGAGAGCTGGTTTCTCGAATATGTACTTGATGGGATCCATTTTAGATACCAACCAAGTCGTGTGAGTTAGCATGTACTGCCTGAGACGCTTAGCGGACCATGCGAGTGCACAACAAGTCTTCTCGAGTAATGAATATCTGGTCTCACAATCATTAAATTTCTTGCTCAGATAATATATGGCATATTCTTTTCTACCAGTCTCATCTTGGTGTCCCAATACACAACCCATGGACTCGTCGAGCACGGTTAGATACATGATAAGAGGTCTCCCTTCTGCAGGGGGCATCAGTTATCGGTGGCTCTTGCAAGTATTCTTTAATTTTATCGAAGGCTATTTGACAATCATCGTTCCACTTTACGCCTTGATTCTTTCTCAGAAGCTTGAATATTGGTTTACATGTTGCAGTAAGGTGAGAGATAAATCTGGCGATGTAACTTAGTCTCCCCAAGAAACCACGAACCTCCTTTTCAGTCTTCGGTGCCGGCATGTTCTGAATGGCTCGAACCTTGTCAGGATCTACTTCAATTCCTTTTTGGCTTACAATAAATCCTAAAAGCTTCCCAGATCGAACCCCAAATGTGCATTTATTGGGATTAAGTATCAACCTAAACTTCCTCAAACGAGCAAACAGTTTCCCCAGGTTAGTGACATGTTCTTCTTCTGTCTGGGATTTGGCGATCATGTCGTCGACATACACCTCAATCTCTTCATGAATCATTTCGTGAAAGAGAGTCACCATGGCATGCTGATATGTTGCCCCTGCGTTTTTTAATTCAAACGGCATTACTTTGTAACAAAAGGTGCCCCAAGGGGTAATGAACGTGGTTTTCTCCATGTCCTCGGGATCCATTTTAATTTGGTTGTATCCAGAGAAACCATCCATAAAGGAAAACACGGAGAACTGAGTTGTATTATCCACCAACACATCAATGTGAGGTAATGGGAAATCGTCTTTGGGACTAGCTCTATTTAAGTCTCGGTAGTCTACGCACATGCGGACTTTCCCATCTTTCTTTGGTACCGGTACAATGTTGGCAACCCATTGTGGGTACTTAGCGACTTCCAGGAAACTAGCATCAAACTGCTTTCTCACCTCTTCTCTGATCTTGAGAGCCATATCAGGTCGAGTTCTTCTGAGCTTTTGTTCGACAGCAGGGCATTCTTCTTAAGGGGAAGCTTGTGGGTCACGATATCAGTATCTAATTCGGGCATGTCTTGGTATGACCAAGCAAACACGTCATCATATTCGTGGAGGAGCTCTATCAGTCTTGTCTTCACTGTATCTTGAAGTGCGGCGCCTACCCTTACTTCTCTTTTATCTTTTTCTGTTCCCAGATTGATAACTTCCACGTCTTCCTAGTGTGGTTGAATGACCTTCTCTTCTTGTCTGGGTAATCTAGCCAACTCTTCAGGGAGTTCGCAGTCTTCCCCCACTTTGTCTTCAGCTTGGTAGATTGGACAATCAAAATCATACTGGACCTTAGCAGTGCCGTTATCAATGGTCTCGGTGGTGTTTCTGCATGTTATGATTTATGCAGTTTATTCAGAAAGTGTGTGCATAAAAATTGATGCCATTTTTGTGATAATAAAAAACGAAAGGAAAGGAACAAGAATTTGGATGCAAAACGTCATTTCATTAATGATAAAAGCTCTTGAAAAAGATAAAGGAGGCCCTACAACACGCCACTGTGCCTTGGGCAGAGCACAGGGTTTTGTCTAAAATGATAAAATTACTTTTGAAATATTTGGGGAACTTCCACAGCCTTCCAGTTTGTCAGTTCTTCATTAGGTGCGGCTTGACGCATCCAGCTAGACACCCTCTCTTCGCGATCTTCTTCACTGATCATTGCCACCTGCTTGCTAAAGATGTGGCGCGCTGGTGAACATTTTCTCTACAGAAGGAATTTGTTCTTTGTCATATTGGTTACCGACTTTGTCTGATGACGGGTCATACCCAAGGCCAAACTTGTCTCGTTTCTCTTTCACTTCCACCAATTTTCCCCAGTCTTGAGCATTTTCACTTTCCATAACAGCCTTAGCTCCTTGCCACGAGGCCATGGATGGTCCAGATTTCGGAGTCTCCAATGTCTGTTGGATGGCCATCATATTTACCACTTCCAATGATTGGAATGGTGTCTCAGTGATCTCGCCATCCACCTCGATATATCGGAAAGATGTCAAGTGGCTAACCAAGGTATCTTCCTCTCCTCCAATCACAATCATCTTGTCATTTGTAATGAATTTCAGCTTTTGATGCAGAATGGAGGTGACAGTGCCTGCTGAGTGAATCCAGGGTCTCCCAAGTAGGAAACTATAACCGGGATGTATGTCCATGACCTGAAACGTGATATTGAAAATAGTTGGACCTATCTTGGTTGGTAAGTCAACCTCTCCTATCACTGCTCGCCTTGAGCCATCAAATGCCTTTACGATTAGGGTGCTGGGTTTCATACTTATCCCTTCTATCGGCAACTTTATCAAAGTTGTCTTCGGCATGACATTCAGTGAGGAACCTGTGTCCATTAATACCCTTGATAGTACAGTGTCTATGCATTTTAAGGAGATATGTAGAGCTTTGTTATGGTTCTTTCCCTCGATTGGCAATTCATCATCATTAAAACCCAAGAAATTCCCAGAGGTCACACAAGCTATCACATCGTTAAACTGTTTTATTGTTATGTCCTTTGTGATATGTGCGACGCTCAATACTTTCAACAACGAATTCTTGTGTGCTTCTGAGTTGAGTAGTAGAGATAACATGGAATTTTTGGAAGGTGTTTGATTTAGCTGGTCCACCACCTTATAATCGCTCTTCTTGATTATCCTCAAAAATTCCTCAGCCTCTTCACGAGTGACAGCAGCTTTAGGAGACAGGTGCATGTCTTACATTTCTTGATTAGGGACGAGGATCTAGACAGTAACCTCCTTCCCTTTAGCCCTTGCAGAAGTATCAACAGTTCTTGGCGCGCACAATCGGCCACTACGTGTCATTCCTGTCGGCCCCATAATTGAAGTGACATTTGGTTCGTTGATCATCAAAGGTCGGTCTTCCTGCCCCTGCTTAAAAGCTCTGGGTTGATATATCCACGGGACTGCCTTTTCATCCTTATACGCGAACGGTGCTGGAAACTCTATCACCAATGGGCTTATAGGTATTTCTTTTTTAACCTCATCGTAAGGGATGTCCACCACGACTATCTCTTCCTGGCGCTTGCTCTTGACACGACAATTTATCTGTAACTCGCCTCGATCCAACATTTGTTGTATAAAATTCCTCAACTCTTTATTGTTTTCTTCAGCAACTAGTTCCTCCAGGATTAGACCACTCTTCAGCAATTGTGCTCCTATCCCGGTGATAGGGGTTTGAATCTCTTCGACCTTACAAATCAATTTGCCTTGATTACTCTCCTCAATGGCACTGACGGAAACATCCTTATGCGTTGGCATATGATTGGTGTTCACGTTCGGGCGTCTTGGAGTGAATGAGACGGCTTTCGCTTCGATCAAGTCTTGTACCCAATTTTGAAATGAAAAACAATTCTCCAAGGTATGACCAGGTGCTCCCATGTGAAACTCACAATGGGCATTAGCATCGTATCCGGGTGGATATGGAAAAATAGTTGGTTTTAACTCTCTCAGTGTCAGAAGGCCTTCCTTTTGCAGATATGGGAATATCTGACTATAAGGTACTAGTAGGGGATCGAGTTGCCTTCTTGGAGGTCTTGGCTTGAATTGTCTTGGCGGTGCGGTGTTTTGCTGATGATGATGTTGTTGATGTTGTGGTTGATACATTTGTTGTTGCTGCATTGGCTGTTGATAGGGTATAGGTACCACGACGACGACTTGACCATATGAAGCATGTTGTTTCCCTTTATAGTTTCTGGATATGGCGTTTGTTTCACCTTCTCTTTTCTTCGGGAAGCCTCCAGAATACTTTTTCGGTGTGCTAGGGGCTGCCACAGCTCCTGGAATCTTTCCATCCCTTAACCCCTTCTCTATGCGATCTCCAATTGTGACTAGATGTGCGAAGTCAGATGTTGCACTGCTCACTAATCGATCAAAGAATGGGTCCTTCAAGGTGTCCACAAATATCCCGGTCATTTCCTTTTCAGACAATGGTGGCTCTACCTGAGCAGCCAACTCCCTCTACCTCTGGGCATATTCTTTAAATGACTCACTTTCTTTCATAGCCATCCATTGCAACCGCATTCGGTCGGGTGCCACATCTAAATTATATTTGTACTGACGGAGAAATGCGTCAGCCAAATCCTCCCAACTTTGAATCTGCCCCTGCTCTAAGCTCATGTACCATCTCAGAGATGCTCCACTCAAACTGTCTTGGAAACAGTGTACAAGTAGTTTGTCGTATTCGGTATGAGCAGCCATCTTCCTGAAGTACATTACCAGGTGACTCCTTGGACAAGTCTGTCCTTTGTATTTCTCAAAGTCAGGAGTTTTAAATTTAGCCGGGATGACTAAATTTGATACTAAACGCATGTTCATGGCAGAGGCACCGAATATATTGTTTCCTTCTATGGCTTTGATCTTCTTTTCCAGGGCACGGAGCCTATCTGCAGCAGGATCTGGAAGTATCTTCGGCTTCGGTTGATCAGGCATATAGAAAGCATCGTACTGGTCATCTCCAATTTCGGATCCATGATGAGTAGACGTATCAGGAGGTTCTGCATGATCCCCATCTCCTTTGCCTCCTACTGGTATCTGAACCAATCTCTTCTTGGTGGGGACGTAACCCTCGTCTTGGGGGTTCAGACCTGGTGTGTGTCGCACCTCGAAAAATACGATTCCTCGCGATGGTCGCGGAAAAAAATTATGTTCGAACAGAGTCGCCACCGAACTTTATTTATCCTAATGAAGGAATAGGAAAATATCGATAAAACCTTTAGGAAATGGAATAATGGTCATCGCAACCATATTCGGGTTTGGGAGTGGATTACGTAAAGGGAAGGTATTAACACCCCTTACGTCCATTGTACTCAACGGGAACCTTTTAGTTATAATGTGCGTTTCGAGTATTAATTTATGTTTGTTTGTTATCTTTTGGTTATAAAATTATTAAAAATAGAAATGGATGAGAACCTCAGAAAGGAGAAAGGGGAGGTTTTTATTAGTGTGCTCGCGAAGATACAACAATCTTCTGCCTACGTATCCTTAAATAAGGAAGTCAGAGCATTCTTAGTTCGGGGGAACTACGGTTGGTTGGTGTCTTTTATGAACAACTGCGTAGATCGCATTCTAAAGGCTAAACGCTGACTTGTCTACTCTCAGCGGAGGCTTAAGCACTAGTTTGTTGTGCGCATTAGAAAGGATTAACAATGTTCTTTCTGAAAAGAGTTTTGATCATACGAGGGTGACAAGTTGGATTAATTTGTTGGATGTTTTGATTGGTTGAGATGTTTTTGGCTGGATGACAATTACTTGGGTAGTCGAGTAAGACAACTCGTATCCTAACAGTCGGGATAGGGAATAGAAAACTCTAAACCATTTTATTTTTCATCCTTAATTATAGAAAGGATTTGATAATAATTAAAGTGTTTTGAATGGATGACGAATACTCGGATAGTCGAGTAAGATAACTCATATCCTAATAATCGGGAAAGGGAATAGAAGACTCTATACTGCTTTCTTTCTCACCTGAGTGATTATGAAAATTAGTTTGCGTATGGTTGATGTATTTTAGAATGAATGACAAGTACTCAAATGACTGAGTAAGACAACTCATATCCAAGCATTTGAGAAGAGGAATTGAAAACTTAAGACCATCTCCTTTTTCGTACAGTTTGTTATGAAAATGATTCGATTAAGTTGTATGTTTGTGGAAAAAAGAAAATTGTTCGACTGACCGAGTAAGAGAACTCGTATTCAAACAATTGAGGAGAGAAGTTGAAAACTCAAAGTCATCTCCCTTCTCATTTAGCTTATTATGAAAGTAATTTGATTTAATCGGGGTTTAGAAGTTTGTAGAGGAACGACAATTATTTGACTAACCAAGTAAGAGAACTTGTATTCAAATAGTCGAGGAGAAAAATTGAAGACTCAAAGTCATCTCCCTTTTCGTTTCTTATCATAAAAGGATTTGATTTGTTTGTGCTTAAATGGATTATAAATAACGATTATTCGACTAGTCGAGTAAAAGAACTCGTACTCAAATAATCGAGGAGAGGAGTTGAAAACTCAAAACCATCTCCTTTTTCAATTCTAAATGAAATAGTATTTAATTGTGATTAGGTATTTTAATTTAATTTAAATAAAAATACTCGATGTTGGATCGATGTTTTAAATTGGTGTTTGTGAATAAATTGTATTTTAGTGAATCAATCATTTAATCGATTAATTAATAACCGAATAGGTCTCATTGTAAGAAAGCCCAAGAGTAAGCTACGTGAGGTTGATGGCGATGCTTAAAAAGCAATCGACTTACAAATGTATTTGAAAAATGGGCTCGATGTTGAATCGAGAATTGTGTGACTTTAATAGTTTATCATGGTTTTGTAATCGACGATGAAACGGAATGGAGTTGAATTTGAAGTAATTATGAATTGATGATGAAATGGAATAGTTTTGGTTTGAAAATGATTATTAAGACAAAGGTGAAAGAAATCGATCAATTTTTTAATTAACAAAATTAAATAATTAAGATTCGATTAAATCACTTATTTGATATAGTAAAAAATAACTATCAAATAAATTTAATTATTAAGATTAACTAACTTAAACAAATCTCGATTAATTAATTAATTTAATTAAAAAAAGTTCGAAAGAAATAAATCGCAATGTGCTCAAAAATCGGTTTGTACGCAATAACAACATGATTAATGTCATACGTAAGCTCATAACACAGTGAAAATATTCTATTGATGTATTGAAATTTTGGCGGCATAATGACATAAAATTGCCGAAAATCGCCGAATCCACAGATCAAAATTCAATCTATTCAACTCAATGTAATCACAGTCAAACAACAACCATCCAACATTATTAGCAACATTATACTTTTTTCAAAAAAATAAAGCCTTACATTAGACCAAATAACAACAACTTGTAATTGAAATCGCACTGCATATGATTATTTTCTAAAACTTAACATTCAACACCAATAGTAATTCACATGTGGCCAAATTATATTAAAATAACTAAAACTAATATGATAATAAGTTAAACAAAAAATAAATTAAACAAAAACTTAATATAATATAATAATAAGTTAAGCTAAAACTAATATAACATGAAAATAATTATAGTAAAACATGTGGATAGTTTAAATTAAATAAAATAAAATTTAAATTCAAAAATAGATGATATAAAAGATGCATAGCAGTATTATGAACAACTGGATGAAGGAAAAAAGAAAAATAGCAGAACCGTCAAAATATAAATGAACGTGAAACTCACTTACGGCTTCTCTAAGGCGCTTCTCTGTGACTTCTAACATAAGCGGTTCTCATCGACGCGATTCTCATGGAATAACAACATTCACTCGGAGCAAGGTCACGCAACAACAACACTCATTACATTCATATAGAGTTCACGTAATAACTACATCAAAATCAACTTAACTCTTAATCGGTTTATGGTTTAGTGACGACATGTTTCAGTTCAGGTTTGTGTGTTGTTTAGAGACGGTGGTCCGATGACGAGAGTGAGAGCAAGGTGCTTCGGTGATGGATTCACAAAAATCGTTAAGGTTGTTTCCGGCGTCGGAAACAGAGCTTGATTGGAAGAGATTTTTGAATCGTATGAAAGAGCAAAGATGGAACCCAGTGTGAAGTCGCCGGAGGTTTAATGGTACGGTTCAAATCCGACAGAAGTGATTTTGGTTTTGGAGATGGTTAGTGGTAGATGTATGTGTTACAAGGTTCTAATTTGGTAGTTGTTATACTGGTGAAGATTGAAAAAGAATGAGTTGCAGGCAGGAGGTTTGATGAATAGAAGAATTTATGGGCTATGTGGTCGGAATCTTATGTATCGCCGATGAGTTGCGTCAGAGATGGAGATGGTGAGTTAGAAGGAGATAGTTGAGGATGAAGGTGGGCGACGGTGTCGGAAGAGGAAGGTTGTTTGAAGGAAGTTAATGGCGGTGGTGGTACGCGCTGTGCTGACGGAGAGATGATGGTTCTCGCGGCGTCGATTTGGTGTTGTGTGGCGGCGTGTGGAAGGTGTGGACGGAGACAATGGTGATTGGAAAAAGAAGATGAGGAAGAGAGGTGCTGTGTTTTTTTTAAGAAGAGGAGTGTTTTTTTTATTTCCTCTTACTGTTTCTTTCTTTTCTCTTTTTAATAATGGGAATCCGTGAGAGAGGCCTCAGGTGAAGTTTTTTGGTAGGTGATTATGAAAGAGGACCCATGAGGAAGAGAGGTGTTGTGTTTTTTTTTAAGAAGAGGAGTGTTTTTTTAATTTCCTCTTCCTGTTTCTTTCTTTTCTCTTTTTAATAATGGGAATCCGTGAGAGAGGCCTCAGGTGAAGTTTTTTTGGTAGGTGATTATGAAAGAGGACCCATGAGGGAAACGTGCACGCTTCCCCTTTTCTTTCTTTTTTGCTTTTTTTTCAGGAGTAATTATGAGAGAGAGAGAGAGAGAGAGAGAGAGAGAGAAATGTCAGTCCGTGATTGTAGGTGGGTGTGAATTTTTGAATTCCCTTTTGGATGGGTAAAGCCGTTGGAGTGGGTACCAGCTGGCGTTTTCTCTTTTTTCTTTTTGTTTTTAGTGAGATTGAAAATAATTATTATAATTTATTACTAAAGAAAAATGTTTATTAAAAAAATCTTAATCAATATTAAATAAAACTTTAGTGATTTTGAAAATTTGAGCATTGAAACAAAAAATAAAACAATTAAATATGCATAAAAGTCAGGTGCTAATTCACTCGAAAAATTAAATCGGACACTCTAAAATAATCAACACAAAATATGCTTATTGAAAAAATACATCGTTCTTTTAAATTTTGAAATAAATTTTCACCGGTTAAAAGGCTCAGGCGGGTCAAAACGAAGTCGAAACAGTTGCTGAAATATACAACGAGCACACCCGATTAAACTACACGAATCGTAGTTTAATAATGCTGGTGTCTGTGATTTTAATTTTGAAACTTTTTACCCGTTGATTTTGCACGTTATTGAGAAATGATTCAACCGATTTGTCTGTATTTTCAATAAATTTATTCTGACTAATATTTTAGGTATTATTTATGATGAAATGCATGTCATGTTATGCATATGATGCAAATTAAAAATGAAATCAAATCTATGAAAATTTAAATATGCCCGGACAAAATTGGGGTATGACAGCTGCCCCTATTTAATTATCTTGAACTAGAAAGTAAGAATGTCGACAGTCTTCATACATTCGTGGTGGAAGGTAATTAAATACGAAAAGACCCAAATTTTGTCCTAGGAAATGCAAGGAAGAAAATATAGGAAGAAATGCAGTGAGAAATAGTGAGAGACATTATCCTAAAGTAAAATGGAACAACCAAGACTTTCTGGGATTCGTCAGAACAATATCTTGGACATCACTTTCGAGATACGTTAGTAATGGAATGACATCTCTAGCTAAATCTTAAGACTTTTCCAGGATGCTAGACTAGTATAAAGAAAAAATCTGGCATGAGACTCTTCATATTGATGAAGCAATATCTCAACAGTAAAAATGAGCTTCTTTGTATCGAGTCGAAATAGCATCTTATCTGATATAATTAAGATATTCCAGCAAGGAAAAAATAACTTAATTGAATCTAAGACTCTCCAAGGATATTAGAGTAGTATCTCTAAAAAGAATCCAAAATGAGACTCTTCATATTAATGAAGCAGTATCTCAAACAGTAAAAATGAGATTCTCTGTATCGAGTCGAAATAACATCTTATCTGATAGAACTAAGATATTCCAGCAAGGGAAAGATACCTTAATTGAATCTAAGACTCTCCGAGGATATTAGAGCAGTATCTCTAAGAAAAACCTGAAATGAGACTTTTCATATTGATGAAGCAGCATCTCAAACAATAAAAGTGAGATTCTCTGTATCGGGTCGAAGCAGCATCTTATACGATAGAATTAAGATGTTCCAGCAAGGGAAAAAATACCTTAATTGAATCTAAGACTCTCCGAGGATATTAGAGCAATATCTCTAAAAAAATCTGAAATGAGACTCTTCATATTGATGAAGCAGTATCTCAAACAGTAAAATTGAGATTCTCTGTATCGAGTTGAAGCAGCATCTTATCTAATAGAATTAAGATATTCCAGCAAGGGAAAAATACCTTAATTGAATCTAAGACTCTCCGAGGATATTAGAGCAGTATCTCTAAAAAAATCTGAAATGAGACTCTTCATATTGATGAAGCAGCATCTCAAACAGTAAAAATGAGATTCTCTGTATCGGGTCGAAACAACATCTTATATGATAGAATTAAGATATTCCAGCAAGGGAAAAATACCTTAATTGAATCTAAGACTCTCCAAGGATATTAGAGCAGTATCTCTAAACAAATCTGAAATGAGACTCTTCATATTGATGAAGCAGCATCTCAAACAGTAAAAATGAGATTCTCTGTATCGGGTCGAAACAACATCTTATATGATAGAATTAAGATATTCCAGCAAGGGAAAAATACCTTAATTGAATCTAAGACTCTTCGAGGATACTTAGAGGAGTATCTCAAACATATAAATGAGATTCTTTAGATAAATGAAGCAGTATCTCAAACAAATAAATGAGATTCTTCAGATGAATGAAGTTGTATCTCGACTGTTCGTCTGTTGGGGGAAATTTTTAAGAAAGGACTCCTTTTGAGGGAGATTTACTAGAAATGCTCTACAGGGGGAAAATCTCATAAGAGAATTTTTAGGGTAACCTCTGCTTGGGGAGCAATGATTGTAAAGAAAAATGTTGGGAATATCATTATTAATCATAAAGTTTGAAAAATGATTTGCTGAGAAATAATCCCACGAGCATATGCAGGGTAATAACTTCATTTAGAAATGAGGAATGTCCAAGATATACATGAATGGCATTGGATCCTGATATTTTATATTTGATTTTTGTATGATGTTCCTCTTTAGGTGGGAATTCCATGCATGGGATGTATGCAAGTATACAATTTGCTGGGGATATTTGGCTGTGCATGTAGGAATGCGAATGATTTTTGTTTTTTTTGAAATTCCCATTTTGTGGGAGTGTTATGCATGAGTATGTTGATGATTGATATGACTGTGTTTTCTTGAATTTTCTGTTTGGCAGGAAAATTATGCATGAAATGATGCATGTGAAGCATGTGAGAATGCAACTGGGTAATTGTGCTTTTGTAGGGTTTTATTCTTGATTGCCAATGAGATTGGACTTTAAATAGGAACTGGCAGATGAGAACTGGTGAAAAGGACTGAACTTCCAGATGAGGACAAACTTGAAGGATATGTTACCAGACGTGAACTGGTGAAAATAATTGAAATGTCAGACGGGACTGAATTTGTTTTTGTTTGTCAGACAGGAACTGATTTTTAAAGTAGGCTACCAGACGAGAACTGGTGAAAATAATTGACTACCAGACAAAAACTGGTATCGAAATAGGTGACCTACCAGACGAGAATTGATATTAAAAGATAATTTACCAGATGAGAACTGGTATTTGGCAAATGATTTGTCGTACAAGAACTGATTTTTGATATAGTTTGCCAGACGGGAACTGGACTTTGGAATAAGTTGCCAGATGAGAACTGGACTTTGAAATAAATTGCCAGACGGGAACTGGTTTTTTGAAATAAGTTATCAGACGGGAACTGGTCTTTGAAATAATATTGCCAGACGAGAACTGGACTTTGAAATGGCCAAGCATTGTTGGGCTTTGGTGTCAGATTTTGTGTTTCAAGGCCTTTTGGTGCCAGGTTCATGTATGGGGTTAGACCCGATGAATTTTATGATATGCATGGTTTTATGTTAGAGCAAAGCGACATGACTAATGCATGAGGATGCTTTATGCAATGATTTGCAAGTTTCCAAAATACCCCTGCATGGGTATTTGAAGATAAGGTTCCTTCTAGAAAGGCTTATATCTGTCAAAAGGTTATTTTATGGGGTGGTAGCATGATTCCCCGACACTCATCTTGAACTCTGCATTTGCTGACTTGCGAAAAAGCTTTTGCTTGAACTACTTAAAAAATATGGAGAGGAATCGCTCTTGTATGGCTCATCTTGCCCCAATGTGATGGGTCTATGCAAAATGTTTACCTCGAAAGGATTTTGAAAGCAATTGTACCGTAATTTAGAGATGGATTGCCCTAGAATTTTGATCCATGAAAGGATTTATCCTTGGTTAACCGACTCTTGGAGTGGTTGACTTTTCTGTGCTCTTGAGGTAACTTGCCCCGATCTGAGCGTTGAAGCGACTTAACTCACCCTAACTGAATATTGAAGGGGTCTACCCCTGGCCACCAGAACCTCTAGATGATCTGCCCCTAGTTAATAGAGTCCTGAGATGATTTGCTCTGGATCAACTGATTCTTGAAATGATTTCCACATTTATTAACAAATGTTGGAGACTGTTTAAGACTGACCAATTCTTGGAGTAATTTTCCTATGATCAACTTGATGTTTTGGGTGGGCACCTGATTCATGGGTTATGAGGTAGTCTTGACTCTGGTGAATGGTCAAGTTCCACTGGTTGCTCTTTGTTGAGATTTCAATGATGTCGTGTACTGAATTGCAGTTAAAATTGTTCACTTATAAATGGTAATTTTAATGCGATATTCATGCAAGTTTTGAAAAAGAATCATTTATTGGAATGATGTGATACTGTGTGACGAGTGGACCATGAGTCCAAATGTAATGCTGATTTAGCAATTTAAAGTGTGAAAGACACAACGAGAACAATGACATTGATGTTGAATATTAGCAAATCTTTAGGAGTCAGTTTACGCAACTTTGCTGTAATATGCTTTCGGAAATAACCCTACCTCAATTAGGTCTTTTGAGGGTTGTAACGTGGCTTGGTTCATGGTTATTGAAACAAAAGGATATAAGGCTCGAAGTTTATTTTAACCCACCCCTTCTTCATGATGATCTCCAATCCTACGTTCAATTAATTTGACACACACTTACTCTTACGAGATTTCAGCAGTGTAAGATCTTTTTGAAATGACAGTCACTTATTTCGCTCTTTATGGATGTTGGTGATCTTTTGATTTGGATATGGTAGTCACTAAATCTCGTTTTGTTTTGTTGAGGGCTTTTCTTTGATTTTATTTTTGATAGGTTGTGACTGCCAAGTCAATGGTCATAAACGCCATAACTTTTGGATTTTGCATGGTTCCTTCTACGCTTCAGGATGTGTGCAAAGAATATCATGTGGTTGATCCTTAGATGGAATGTTTCATCTTGAAATTTGAATGCGTAGTCAGATTAACTAAACACTACCCTTCCCCAGGTTAAACATAAGGGTTTGTTCATCCGAAAGAAACACCTACTTCTAGGCTCAAAGTGGTTGACTAGGGATTAACTCCTTATCTCTCCAGTGTTTGGGAATTTGAAACAATGCTTGTACATCATCAGTAGGATTTTATCCGAAAGTATATAGTCAGCAATTATGGGTATCTTGTTTTCGTCATCCTCCCTCAAATCTTTGCTAAAACAAAAGTTATGATAAAGAAAAGTGAATGGGAGAAACACTAATGTATTTTTGTTTTTGATATAAGAGAAGAAAAATGAGCGAATGCGAGATAATTAATTCAAAACATGCATCATTACTTCATCAATATTACCATTAAAAACAACAATGTTTAAACACAAGCAGCTTTTAACAACAAAGAAGCTACAAATGCAAAAATAGAACAAATCAGTCCAACGATTGCCAGTGTTGAGGATATCTTCCTGTCTGAACTACTGGCATTAGGAGATACTCTATGAAATCTTTGAACTCATTTTGACGAGAGGTTAACGTGCACACACAGGCTTCCTTCTGAAAAGGATATGTACCTTTTGTCGATCAATTGTTGCACTTTAGCCTTGAAAGCATTGTAGTCTTCAGTTGAATGACCTATTGTTCTGGCATGATATCCGCATTGCACATCAGGATCATATCCAGGTGGGTATGGTTCTGACAATGGCCTGAGAGACTTGGGCTTCACTAGCGAGCTTTGAATCAGACATGGCCAGAGTTGACTGTATGAGATATGGATTGGATTGAGAGGAGCATTCCTTCTTTCCAGATTGTTTCGAGGCCTATGCTGGTTTTGATGCTGATTCTGATATCCTTGACCACGAGGTTTTTGATTTGTATAAGGAACAGTCCATGGTTGCTTGAATAGTGCTCTAGGCCTTTCCGGTTGCCTATAAGGATAACATGGTGTTGGAAATGGTGATTGCTGAGAAGATGAAGAACCATAAGGTTTGGCTGGTGCATCGTGAGAATACCCAACATCTGTCATGACTGCATTTATTTCATCATCCTCTTCCTTTTGGGAACCGCTGAGGGATTCTGTCTCGCTAGCTTGGTTGCTCGAGGCACCTTAGATTCTTCCACTTTTTAGGGCACTTTCAACGCGTTCTCCAATTGTCACTAAGTGAGCGAAGTCTGATGTTGCGCTGCTAATCATCCTTTCAAAGTAAGGGCTTTGTAAGGCATCCCTGAATAATCCCATCAATTCTTTGTCTAAGAGTGGTGGTTCAACGCGAGCCGCTAACTCTCTCCATCTTTGGGCATACCCCCTGAAGGATTCACTATTTTCTTTAGATAAGGCCCTCAGCTGCATGCGATTGGGAGCTATGTCCAAATTATATTTGTATTGCTTCAAGAAGGCGTTAGCTAGGTCCAACCATGATTGAATACGACTCCTTTCTAACTTCATGTACCAACTCAATGATGCCCTAGTCAAACTATCTTGAAAACAGTGAATCATTAGCTTATCATCATCGACATGAGAGGTCATTTTTTGGCAAAACATCACCAAATGGTGCTTTGGACAACTATCCCCTTTGTACACCTCAAATTCTGGTACTTTGAATTTTGCGGGTACAACCAAGCCAGGTACCAAACACATGTCTAAGGCATTAAGTTCAACATTATCTTTTCCTTCTATGGCCTTGAGTCTTTTCTCTAGCACGCAACATCTTTTAGCAATCTCATCATCTTGTGGTTGTTCAGCATTAACCACTAGGCTTGTTCCATGGGAATCTGGCACGAAGAATGCAAAATTGTGATACTCAACAGCATCATGACGTGAGGAATTTTGAACAACATGATGTTCTTGTACAGTAGAGTTATCAACAGGGGTTTGCACAAGCTGGGGTTGGGTAAGACCATTTACTGTAGCTAGCATAACATTCTCAACAACTGTAGTCTGCTGAATGTTGTCTTCCTTCTTTGCTAAAACTATCATAGCTTCAACAAGTTGGTCTAGCTGATTTTTCATCGAGTCCACATCTCCTCTCAATGCAATATGGCTTTGCTCCAACGGATCCATAATCTTTCAAGAGTTACTTCAAGTCTGATATGAGTGTTGGGAAATCAACTGCAGGTTATGGACGAAGGATGGATGAGTTTTTTGTATATATTTTTTGGTGAAAAATGATATGAAATGTATGATGGTGAATGCAAATGCAATGATATATGTATGAATGTAGTGACATGTTTAGGATCACAACTTCAAAGTGTTCTCAGACGGATCAGAATAACGGGTAAATGACGGGTATCTCTAATTAATGTAACCCCATGGGTAAGCTCTACAGTTGGTAGGTTTCTAGAGTCACAAATATTTCTTGAAGACTTTGATCGGGAAAATAGCAAGTGTACTATTTTGCCTTTTATAGTAATAATGGGGAAATTCCCCGAATGTCGATCTCAAGGACTGCACGTTAATATTGAGTTTAAATTATCATTCAATTACACAAAAAGTATTAAGTTTGGTTTTTAAGTGTAAAAATATAATAATAACAGTAAAGGTAAAGAAGGATGAAAATAAGGGTTTATAGAGAAAAAGGAACAATGTCAGGGAAGGTGTATGATTTATCCCTGTAACAACTCTGAGTTACTATTGCATCAACAAATATCAATTACTACCAGTTCTCAAGGGTATTTTCTCCCAAGTCCTTGGTGAGAAAACCTTTAATCAATCTACCCTAATTCCTATGTCCATAGCCAATTAGGGTGAAGTTAAGATGTATAATATCAAGAATGCTCTGGTTCATACAGGGTATCCCTAGTCCTAGGTGATATCTACTATAGAGTAACCTTATGGAAACCTTATCAATGGCGGTCCAGCCTAATTGATAACCACAAATCAATCTCAATTGGTCCGAAAGAGAAAGCAATAATCACATAAAAAGGTTACCTTAAAAACAATATTATAAATGCAAATGTAAACTCAAATTCATTACAATTCTAAATCAGGGACACCCCCTAGCATTAGGGGGTTTAGCTACTCATATTGTTTAAAACAAATTCAAGATAAAAATTACACATTACAAGTAATTGGATGACTTTGATCTTCAATCACTCTCGCTCATGAATCTCTTCAGCTCTCCAAATGCCTTGATCTCTGTAATACTTGATTGCTTCACAATATTATGGTTTGCTGTATTCCAAGATGATTTTTTCTCTTGTAGAAACTCTCCTTATATAGTGAAAATCCCTTGGCAGAAGGTGGAAATCTCCAAAACGTCCATGCAGCTCAAGCCCGGTGAAAAAGCCCGAAAATTGGAAAATCAACGTTTTGGGCTGACACGGCCCTGTTAGGCTGAAACGAGCGGCCGTGTCAGCTCTCTGCCTTGTTATTTCCTTGCTGACGTGCCCTAGGTGACCTGACACGGCCGTGTCAGGCCACTGTTTTGGGCATTTCTTGTACTTTCTTGGCCTTCCTCCTGACACGGCCCGTGTCAGGTGACACAAGTGGCCGTGTCAGACTTCCTGAACTGGGAAATCTTCTTTTTTTGAACACCGAAACTTTCCACTTTCTTGCATTGAGTCCATTGGATCTTCTATGTGGACCTGGAGGGCATAAACACGACAACCGAAGCGTAAAATCATGAAAACACAAAATAAAACTAATAATTAATAAAAATGCTTAAATAACTTACGGGAATGAAAATTAACTTTAAAGGTACCATAATGCGTACACAGTGTCTCAAAATCCTTGGTTTCTTGTCGGATAAGCAACGAAAATATAGTGAAAATGGTGACCGATCACAACCCCAAACTTAGCTCATTGCTTGTCCTCAAGTAATGTCCTATACGACAAAGTGTCACTTCCCAAAATTTGTATTCTTACCATGATACTGCTGAGATCTTTCGCCAAAGCCTTCACTCTCCCTTTTATAGTTCCTACTTTTCCTAATGAGTTTTCAACCGCACTTCCTCGTCGAGGTACCGCTTCACCTGTCAGCTTACATCACACTCTCACCAAGTCTCTCAAGGTTAAAGTGTTTTCACTCTAAATTCAGAATATGCAATATCAACTCATAAGTTTGAATAGTTTCTCCTTTCATATCAACTACACATAACACACACTTTTTGTGGTCTTTCGGGTTGTAATAGGGCCTGGGTTATGGTGTGGATAATCCAAACAAAACGGGAAACAAGTGGTTTTTGGTTCGGAGTCAATGTTACTTTTATTTTCACTGTGTTTGGTCATTTTATTTCTTTTGCTCTATTATTATTTTTTTATAGCTCGGGTTTTTCTTTCCTATTCTTGTTTTTCAACCGAGTGCCTTTCTTTGGCCAGTGCTTCTTTTGAACCCCCGAGTTCATTTACTTTTCTCTTTTTTTTTTCCCGATGATTCTCTTTTTTTTTCGCACTCACCTTGGCTTTTGAAACTTATGGGGTTTTACCCCAAACTTAGAATTTCAACACAACTTAATAATATCAACTTGACTTCGAACAGGGTAAGGAAGTGTTTTGGCTGTGGGGTATATTTACGGGGTTAAACAAACAATGGATACAAGCTCAAATGGGGTTAACAAAGGATAACATTAACGTGATGGCTAGAAAGGCTCAGGGGTATAATCAAACAACATGCCTCAGTGTGTGTATACCTGAAGTGAAACTCCCGGAGAACCTACGCAAAGTCAGAGTGATAAAGACATACCTGAATATCGCTCATGATGACAAATGTGTTTGGCTTTTATGCACTCACCATGTTAGGTAAAGCTTGACAACATCCATAGTACTTCAAGTATGGTGCGACTTCTTACTCTTCTCAGAATGCATAGGGACCCTACGTTAGTTGAGCTTTAGAAATTGCGTCTGATCTTTTCTTCATCAGTATCGACTTTCTGGGAAGATCCTTCACAACAAGCAATAGTAAGTGGAGTGATCATTTCCTCCACTACCGCTATTGATCGTTACCTCATCCAACTATAATACCCAGAACCTGAAATACATGCAGCACATGATACCTGATAGTAAAAAAAAAACAAATGTGAAATGGTAAAAATTAAAAATTGGGAAATAATCAACAAAAATAAAAGCAAAAAGCATAGTAAAACCTCCCCCACACTTGAACTAAACATTGGCCTCAATGTTTTCGAACAAGATAGAAGGAGGATGACTCACAGTGCCCTACTGGGGAGGATGGATCGGGAAGTGCGACATTCCCACACAAAATTCAAAATTTTCAAACAAATCTCAAATCTGCAGGCCTGACACGGGCCGTGTCAGCTAACACGGGCGGTCGTGTCAGGCTGCTGTTATGCTCATTTTTCAACTTTTTCCATGTGAGTACCTTCGCCCTTTTATGCAAGGCACTGTGCAAACCTAAAATAACAAACAAACACAAACAATAATTAGAACTAGTAACGCGTGGGTTGCCTCCCACGAAGCGCTTCGTTTAACGTCGCATAGCTCGACGATTCATTCCCCTTGTTATGGGGGGTACTTCAGCCTCCAAACCTTGTTGCCCATCTTGTCCAAAACTAGGAAGTTGTCTCTTTCATCAGTATGTATTCCTTTGTGCCACAAGTCCTTTTTAAACTTCATATCCTTACCTTGTTTTCGTTTTCTTTTCTTTCTCTTGGTTTTTAGAATGAAGATGGGAGTCTTTCCAGTCAGGGTGGCTAATGGCAGTGGTGAGAGTCGAGAGGGCCTTCCTATATCTTTCTCTGATGTTGGTACGTTACTTTTCCTTCTCGCCTCTGTCCTGATTAAGCCTACTTGATAGTGAAATTCTGTATCTTCCTCTAGCTCCCGGTCTTCAATAGCATTCAATGTTATCTCTTTGTCGTGAACTTTCAAGGTTAACGTGCCATGATCCATGTCGAGATTGCATCGACTTGTCTGCATGAAAGGTCGACCCAGAATGATGGGTGCCTCATCATCTTCAGGTATATCTAGGATTACAAATTCAACAGGAAAATTCAAGTCCTCTATTGTTACCAGTACGTCTTCAGCTATACCATATGCATCTTTTCTTGAGTGATCCGCAAACTTCAGATTGGTCTTTATATCACTGATATTTTTAATACCCAATCTGTGATAGATCGATAATGGTATCAAATTCACACTAGCTCCGGAATCTATTAGTACCTTTTTGAAGGTTCTTTCTTTAATTGTGCATGGTACTGTTACCGTTCCCGGATCCTTTTGTTTGTTAGAAATTTTCTACCCTAGTGAGTTGGCACTATACTGTTCCTTCCAGGATACCTGTTCTTCGGTGGTTGGTTTCTTTTCGGCCAATACCTCTTCCATGAATTTCTTGTACATGGGCATTCTTTCGAGTGCTTCGAACAAAGACATATGACCCTCAACCCTTTTAAACATTGTCATGAATTTCTCCAAGTCTGACTCGCTAGGTTCCTTCTTTGTCACTCTCTGAGGGTAGGGCAACTTAATCACCGGTTTAGCTTCTTTTGTAATTTCATCTTTAGTCGTCTCGCTCGGTGATATAATTTTTTTCTTTTTAGCAGCCTTTTTCTCTTTAGTCGTGACAGTATTAACATTCTTCTGACCTCTCGGATTTTGAACTGTTTCACTTGGTAAGGAACCTGGTGTTCGAGAACTTGCTAGTTGTTGTGATATCTGCCCCAGCTGAACTTCAAGATTCTTTAGGGAGGCGGTGGTGTTTTTCTGATTGTTTCTAGTCTCTTCTTCAAATTGCCTATTTTGAGCTGCCATGTTTTCAATGGCAATCTCCCATTCTGCTTTCCTTGGAGCTTGCTGGTGTTGATATTGAGTCTGATATTGACCTTGACCCTGTTGTGGAACATTCCCTTTTTGATCTTTCTAGGAGAAGTTTGGATGATTCTTCCAACCTGGATTGTAAGTGTTAGAGTAGGGATTATTCTGCTTTAAGAATTTGATCTCTTCAATTTGTTGGGGAGTAGCAAAGCAATAGACCATGTGATGAGGTCCATTACAGATTTCACAAGTGCTGGTCTGAGCTGGTTGGACTTGAGCTATCTGTTGAGTACCTATATTCATCGCTTTCAATTTATTTTCCACTTCAGCAGCGACTGTATCTTCCAAACGGATTTTATTTGCTTATATTTTCAGGTCAATGACTCCTTCAGTTTTGCTTGTACACCTATCATATAATTCCAGATGCTCATTTGCGGCTATTGCTTCAATGATCCTTTTAATACCAGTGGCTGTTGAGAAATTTGTTGAGCCACCAGCTGCTGTATCGATCAACTATTTTGTTTTTATTTTTAGCCCGTTAATGAACATCTGCATTTGTTCAGTCTGATCCATATTATGAGTTGGACACGCTACTAAGACCCTTTTGAATCTTTTGTAGGCGTCTCCCAATGATTCACCATCCTTCTGTTTGAAATTAAGGATTTCATACCTTTTCCTCAAGAATACTGATGCTGGAAAGTATTCATTTAAGAATGCAGTTTCCATCTCTTCCCATGATGTGATGCTACCGGCAGGGAGAGAATAGAACCATTATTCCGCGTCTTCAGCTAAAGTGAACGGGAACATTCTTAATTTTTTTGCTTCATCAGTATGACCATCAATTTTTAAGGTGGTGCTCATGGTCAGAAACCTTTGCAGGTGTTTGTTGGCATCTTCATTAACCTTTTCGGTGAAAGATTTTCTCTCAAGTTGATTGATTGTGCTAGGATGCAGTTCAAAGTTCGTCACATTCACCGGTTGGTTGACAATGGTCAATCTACCACCCGGTGCATTTGCCCCTCCATAGTCACCTAAGAGTCTTTCCTGAGGTGGAGGTGGTGGAATTGGAGGAACTTCAGCCATTGGTTCCTTGACTTCTGAGTGATCAGAGGTACTTTCTTTTGTAGAATCCACTCTTTGTTCTCTGCGTCTTCGGTGAAGGGTTCTCTCGATCTCTGCGTCAAAAAGAAATTCAGCTGAGGGTTCTCCTCGCACACACAGATTAGTGAGTAAAAATATATAAATGACAGAAAAATAATTTTATTGTAGAGCAACAAAATTTTAATTAAACTTAAAATTAAACTCTATATTTTGGCAGTCCCTGGCAACGGCGCCAAAAACTTGATCGGGAAAATAGCAAGTGTACTATTTTGCCTTTTATAGTAATAATGGGGAAATTCCCTGAATGTCGATCTCAAGGACTGCACGTTAATATTGAGTTTAAATTATCATTCAATTAAACAAAAAGTATTAAGTTTGGTTTTTAAGTGTAAAAATATAATAATAACAGTAAAGGTAAAGAAGGATGAAAATAAGGGTTTATAGAGAAAAAGGAACAATGCCAGGGAAGGTGTATGATTTATCCCTGTAACAACTCTGAGTTACTATTGCATCAACAAATATCAATTACTACCAGTTCTCAAGGGTATTTTCTCCCAAGTCCTTGGTGAGAAAACCTTTAATCAATCTACCCTAATTCCTATGTCCATAGCCAATTAGGGTGAAGTTAAGCTGTATAATATCAAGAATGCCCTGGTTCATACATGGTATCCCTAGTCCTAGGTGATATCTACTGTAGAGTAACCTTATGAAAACCTTATCAATGGCGGTCCAGCCTAATTGAAAACCACAAATCAATCTCAATTGGTCCGAAAGAGAAAGCAATAATCACATCAAAAGGTTACCGTAAAAATAATATTATAAATGCAAATGTAAACTCAAATTCATTACAATTCTAAATCAGGGACACCCCCTAGCATTGGGGGGTTTAGCTACTCATATTGTTTAAAACAAATTCAAGATAAAAATTACACATTACAAGTAATTGGATGACTTTGATCTTCAATCGCTCCCGCTCATGAATCTCTTCAGCTCTCCAAATTCCTTGATCTCTGTAATACTTGATTGCTTCACAATACTGTGGTTTGCTGTATTCCAAGATGATTTTTTCTCTTGTAGAAACTCTCCTTATATAGTGAAAATCCCTTGGCAGAAGGTGGAAATCTCCAAAACGTCCATGCAGCTCAAGCCCGGTGAAAAAGCCTGAAAACTGGAAAATCAACGTTTTAGGTTGACACGGGCGGTCGTGTCAGCTCTCTGCCCTGTTATTTCCTTGCTGACACGCCCCAGGTGACCTGACACGGGCGGCCGTGTCAGGCCAATGTTTTGGGCATTTCTTGTACTTTCTTGGCCTTCCTCCTGACACGGCCCGTATCAGATGACACGGGTGGCTGTGTCAGACTTCCTGAACTGGGGAATCTTCTTTTTTCGAACACCGAAACTTTCCACTTTCTTGCATTGAGTCCATTGGATCTTCTCTGTGGACCTGGAGGGCATAAACACGACAACCGAAGTGTAAAATCATGAAAACACAAAATAAAATTGATAATTAATAAAAATGCTTAAATAACTTACGGGAATGAAAATTAACTTTAAATGTACCATAATGCGTACACAATGTCTCAAAATCCTTGGTTTCTTGTCGGATAAGCAACGAAAATATAGTGAAAATGGTGACCGATCAGACGTCACTGTCGTGACGAAGACTCGTCGGACAATAATATCCTTAAGAAGATCTCGTCTAGGCGAGGTCTTCGTATTATCCCAACAAGGAAAGCTCCATGGGGATTCTACTACACAACTATCGTGTCCAAGGTTCTAACAAGGTTCTCAGAGTCATATATCGAGGTTGGAAATATTACTGTAAGATAGTAATACGTCCAAGGGATCTCATCTAATTAGGGCTTTCGTATTAACCCAATAAGTATGGGCCTTTTCAGGTAAATACTACACAACCACCGGATATAATGGCTTAAAAGGTCCCTAGAGTCATTGATCCAACTTGAGAATACAATCGTCGTGACGAAAACTCGTCGGGCAATAATATCTCAAGAGAATCTCCTCTAGGCGGGGTCTTCGTACCTTCCCAACTAGGAAGACTCCTTGTGGGCGCCCACTACGCAATGACCAACTTAATCTTATGGTTTTTCACAGACTCGGGTGGAGAGCCTATCTCACAAAGTATCACCGACCAGAGGACCCCAATGATACATAACCAATAAAACACAAGACAATAATTATGACATAACAGATAACAAACAAACAAACAAGATTAACACACAATACAGAAACTGAACTAAATTAGGCTTCACTCTCTTTTGCATGGAGCTAGTCCCCAGTGAAGTCGCCATCTGTCGCATCTCGAAAAATACGATTCCTCGCGATGATCGCAAAAAAAAATTATGTTCGAACAGAGTCGCCACCGAACTTTATTTATCCCAATGAAGGAATAGGAAAATATCGATAAAACCTTTAGGAAATGGAATAATGGTCATCGCAACCATATTCGGGTTCGGGAGTGGATTACGTAAAGGGAAGGTATTAGCACCCCTTACGTCCGTTGTACTCAACGGGAACCTTTTAGTTCTAATGTGCGTTTCGAGTATTAATTTATGTTTGTTTGTTATCTTTTGGTTATAAAATTATTAAAAATAGAAATGGATAAGAACCTTAAAAAGGAGAAAGGGGAGGTTTTTATTAGTGTGCTCGCGAAGATACATCAATCTCCTACCTATGTATCCTTAAATAAGGAGGTCAGAGCATTCGTAGTTCGGGGGAACTACGGTTGGTTGGTGTCTTTTATGAACAACTGCGTAGATCGCGTTCTAAAGGCTAAACGCTGGCTTGTCTACTCTCGGCGGAGGCTTAAGCACTAGTTTGTTGTGCGCATTAGAAAAGATTAACATTGTTCTTTCTGAAAATAGTTTTGATCACACGAGGGTGACAAGTTGGATTAATTTGTTGGATGTTTTGATTGGTTGAGATGTTTTTGGCTGGACGACAATTACTTGGATAGTCGAGTAAGACAACTCGTATCCTAACAGTCGGGATAGGGAATAGAAAAATCTAAACCATTTTCTTTTTTCATCCTTAATTATAGAAAGGATTTAATAATAATTAAAGTGTTTTGAATGGATGACGAATACTCGGATAATCAAGTAAGACAACTCGTATCCTAATAATCGGGAAAGGGAATAGAAGACTCTTGACCACTTTCTTTCTCACCTGAGTGATTATGAAAATTAGTTTGCGTATGGTTGACATATTTTAGAATGAACGACAAGTACTCGAATGACTGAGTAAGACAACTCATATCCAAGCATTTGAGAAGAGGAATTGAAAACTCAAGACCATCTCCTTTTTCGTATAGTTTGTTATGAAAACGATTCGATTAAGTTGTATGTTTGTGGAAAAAAGACAATTGTTCGACTGACCGAGTAAGAGAACTCGTATTCAAACAATTGAGGAGAGAAGTTGAAAAGTCAAAGTCATCTCCCTTCTCATTTAGCTTATTATGAAAGTAATTTGATTTAATCGGGGTTTAGAAGTTTGTAGAGGAACGACAATTATTTGACTAACCAAGTAAGAAAACTTATATTCAAATAGTCGAGGAGAAAAATTGAAGACTCAAAGTCATCTCCCTTTTCGTTTCTTATCATAAAAGAATTTGATTTGTTTGTGCTTAAATGGATTAGTAATAACGATTATTCGACTAGCCGAGTAAAAGAACTCGTATTCAAATAATCGAGGATAGGAGTTGAAAACTCAAAACCATCTCCTTTTTCATTTCTAAATGAAATAGTATTTAATTGTGATTAGGTATTTTAATAAAAATACTCGATGTTGGATCGAGGTTTTAAATTGGTGTTTGCGAATAAATTGTATTTTAGTGAATCAATCATCTAATCGATTAATTAATAACCGAATAGGTCTCATTGTAAGAAAGTCCAAGAGTAAGCTACGTGAGGTTGATGTCGATGTTTAAAAAGCAATCGACTTACAAAGGTATTTGAAAAATGGACTCGATGTTGAATCGAGAATTGTGTGACTTTAATAGTTTATCATGGTTTTGTAATCGATGATAAACGGAATGGAGTTGAATTTGAAGTAATTATGAATTGATGATGAAATGGAATAGTTTTGGTTTGAAAATGATTATTGAGACAAAGGTGAAAGAAATCGATCAATTTTTTAATTAACAAAATTAAATAATTAAGATTCGATTAAATCACTTATTTGATATGGTAAAAAATAACTATCAAATAAATTTAATTATTAAGATTAACTAACTTAAACAAATCTCAATTAATTAATTAATTTAATTAAAAAAAGATCGAAGGAAATAAATCGCAATGTGCTCGAAAATCGGTTTGTACCCAATAAGAACATGATTAATGTCATACGTAAGCTCATAACACAGTGAAAATATTTTATTGATGTATTGAAATTTTGGCGGCATAATGACATAAAATTGCCGAAAATCGCCGAATCCACGGATCAAAATTCAATCTATTAAACTCAATGTAATCACAGTCAAACAACAACCATCCAACATTATTCGCAACATTAAACTTTTTTCAAAAAAATAAAGCCTTACATTAGACCAAATAACAACAACTTGTAATTGAAATCGCACTGCATATGATTATTTTCTAAAACTTAACATTCAACACCAATAGTAATTCACATGTGGCCAAATTATATTAAAATAACTAAACCTAATATGATAATAAGTTAAACAAAAAATAAGTTAAACAAAAACTTAATATAATATAATAATAAGTTAAGCTAAAACTAATATAACATAAAAATAATTATAGTAAAACATGTGGATAGTTTAAATTAAATAAAATAAAATTTAAATTCAAAAATAGATGATATGAAAGATGCATAGCAGTATTATGAACAACTGGATGAAGGAAAAAAGAAAAATAGCAGAACCATCAAAATATAAATGAACGTGAAACTCACTTACGGCTTCTCTAAGGCGCTTCTCTGTGACTTCTAACATAAGCGGTTCTCATAGACGCGATTCTCATGGAATAACAACATTCACTCGGAGCAAGGTCACGCAACAACAACACTCATTACATTCATATAGAGTTCACGTAATAACTACATCAAAATCAACTCAACTCTTAATCGGTTTATGGTTCAGTGACGACATGTTTCAGTTCAGGTTTGTGTGTTGTTTAGAGACGGTGGTCTGACGACGAGAGTGAGAGCAAGGTGCTTCGGTGATGGATTCGCAAAAATCGTTAAGGTTGTTTCCGGCGTTGGAAACAGATCTTGATTGGAAGAGATTTTTGAATCGTATGAAAGAGCAAAGGTGGAATCCGGTGTGAAGTCGCCAGAGGTTTAATGGTACGATTGAAATCCGACAGAAGTGATTTTGGTTTTGGATATGGTTAGTGGTAGATGTATGTGTTACAAGGTTCTAATTTGGTAGTTGTTATACTGGTGAAGATTGAAGAAAAATAAGTTGCAGGCAGGAGGTTTGATGAATAGAAGAATTTATGGGCTATGTGGTCGGAGTCTTATGTATCGCCGATGAGTTGCGTCAGAGATGGAGATGGTGAGTTAGAAGGAGATGGTTGAGGATAAAGGTGGGAGACGGTGCCGGAAGCGGAAGGTTGTTTGAAGGAAGTTAAGGCGGTGGTGGTGCGTGTTGTGCTGACGGAGAGATGATGGTTCTCGCGGCGTCGATTTGGTGTTGTGTGGCGGCGTGTGGAAGGTGTGGACGGAGACAATGGTGATTGGAAAACCAAGATGAGGAAGAGAGGTGTTGTGATTTTTTTAAGAAGAGGGGTGTTTTTTTTATTTCCTCTTCCTGTTTCTTTCTTTTCTCTTTTTAATAATGGGAATCCGTGAGAGAGACCTCAGGTGAAGTTTTCTGGTAGGTGATTATGAAAGAGGACCCATGAGGCAAACGTGCACGCTTCCCCTTTTCTTTCTTTTTCTCTTTTTTTTAGGAGTAATTATGAGAGAGAGAGAAATGTCAGTCTGTGATTATAGGTGGGTGTGAATTTTTGAATTCCCTTTTGGATGGATAAAGTCGTTGGAGTGGGTACCAGCTGACGTTTTCTCTTTTTTCTTTTTGTTTTTAGTGAGATTGAAAATAATTATTATAATTTATTACTAAAGAAAAATGTTTATTAAAAAAATCTTAATCAATATTAAATAAAACTTTAGTGATTTTGAAAATTTGAGCATAGAAACAAAAAATAAAACAATTAAATATGCATAAATGTCAGGTGCTAATTCGCTCGAAAAATTAAATCGGACACTCTAAAATAATCAGCACAAAATATGCTTATTGAAAAAATACATCGTTCTTTTAAATTTTGAAATAAATTTTCACCGGTTTAAAGGCTCAGGCGGGTCAAACGCAGCCGAAACAGTTGCTGAAAAATACAACGAGCACACCCGATTAAACTACATGAACCGTAGTTTAATAATGCTGGCGTATGTGATTTTAATTTTGAAACTTTTTACCCGTTGATTTTTGCACGTTCTTGAGAAATGATTCAACCGATTTGTCTGTATTTTCAATAAATTTATTCTGACTGATATTTTAGGTATTATTTATGATGAAATGCATGTCATGCTGTGCATATGGTGCAAATTAAGAATGAAATCAAATCTATGAAAATTTAAATATGCCCGGACAAAATTGGGGTATGACAGTGTGGTATCATTCCTTTTTGCCCTAGCTTCCTCCTCCTCACTCCTCTCTCTTTGAGCGATTGCGAGCATTGTCTCCAACAGCTGATCCATCTTCTCTTGGATTGTATTGATGTATGTCCTCATGGTAATTTGATTAGCCTCAACTTGCTCTAACGTCATCTTGTAGTTGCTTCGCGTCTCGTATCGGTGTTGATTAGTCAGTGTGGCTGGATAAAGGGTAAAAAGGTTGGGTAAGTTTTTTGAATTTTTATGAAGCGTGATGCATAATGAAGATGCGAATGTTATGCATATTTTATTTTCAGGGAATCATTCGAGTTTCATTAGTTGTTAGTAATTCGACAAAACAAGGAATACTTAGAATAACAATAATGGAGTAATTTTTAAACGTCATTCATTCAAGTACATAACATAGAGGTCCAAAAAGGTCATAGTTCAAAAATACATTTGTTAAAGGAATAAAATATAAGACATAAGAAAATTAAATTGCTGGTTTTCTGGCTTGAAGCTCTTCTAGTTCCTCCTTGAATCTCTTCAGCAACCCTCTACAGAGCAGAATGAAACTGATTATGGCTGGAGGAGTGCTATCTTCTTTCAACTCTTCAACTGCGTCTCTCAACTTCCAAGGTAATTCTTTAGCCGCCCAATTACATAACTCCACTAGCCCATCGAGCTTTGCACGAAACTTATCCCTATCTCCTCGCAAGAAGTCTATGGTCTTCTTAAAGGATTCATAATCTTCAATTACATAGTCTCGCTCCTTCAACCATATGGAGTTGTCCTGGTGTAATGACTCTAACTGGTTCTTCCAATAGCTGACAAACTCTTTTGCATCTCTTACTTCTCGACACTTCTCCTCCCATATCATGGGTGAAACCCTAAAAGCTTCGGTGGCTATATTCTTGAGTCGGCGTTCCTGATCTACTTCAGCCTTTGCATGACGAACAAAATTGGTGAGTTCTTTAATCTGAGCCCCAAGTGTATTCCTTATCATCTTGCTTTCCTTTGTGGCTAGATGCCACCAACGCTCATTGTCTTGACATTCTTTCTGAGCTCGTCGTAACTGACCCTTAAGAGTATCTAGGCAATGGTCAGCTTGTTCTAATCCCACTTTGATCTTTTTCCTCTTATGCTCTTCCTTGTTAAACTTTTCCACATGTGCCTGAAGTTGTGTCTCTTTTCTCTCAAGCTCCCACTTCATATTGTTTTTCTCATTGATGGTTTGTTGGAGTTTTATCTGCAACTCTTCATTCTCTTTTTCTAGCTTTGCCATGGTGGTCTTGAGTTCCTCCACTTCTTCAATAGGGACATGGGTGAGCTTAGGTTTAGGAAGAGGTATAGGTGTCTGAATGATAAATGGAATTTTGATCATTTCCACCATTTCCTTTACCCATTGAAAATATGATTCTTTTGTAATCCTATTTGCTCTCCCCAAATCAGCTTTCCCTTTTCGATTGACATTCTTCCAAGCCTCTTTGATTCGTTGGAACAAGCTAGGATTCTCAACCCCAAAGTCAAGTAACAAGAAAGCTTCCAAAGATTTTGCCTCTGGAGGACCTTCCATTGGGTAGCCAAGTTGTCTGAGTGATAGAACCGAGTTAGCATTCACACATCCTTGAGTTCCAATAAGTGGTAGATTAGGGAAATCCCCACAGCTGAATATGATGTCCATGTTGATGTATTTTTTGGAATACCAAGAGAGATCTTTTGATCGGAGTGATCCCAATCTCTGAGGCCAACTAACATCTGTCTGTTCAACCCAAGCACCTATCTTCGGAAGATGTTCTAGAAATCACTGATATAATAAAGGAGCACAACAAGCAATCAATCCCTTCTTCTTAGTGTACCTATGGCTTATGTAATAGTAAACATCAGCTAATAGAGTGGGTACTGGGTTCCCAGTAAGGAAAACACAAATGGCAGCCATGTCTACGAAACCATCCATATTTGGGAACATGACGACGCCATAGATCGCTAATGCAATAGCAGAGTAACAAGCATCCCAACTTTCTGCTTTCAATAGGGTATGAGCTCTTTCCAAGAGAAAATTTAGCGAAAATCCTTTGGTATTCCCTTTGGTCTCTAGGTTAGCCTCTGCTTCCTTTTCATCCATGTAAAGCGCGCTAGCAATGATCTCAAGGGGCAAAGATTCATCTATCCCTTCAAACAGTGGCTTATTCTTCATAGGAATCCTAACAAGACGCTCGAATTCTTCCAACGTTGGTGCTAGCTGGAAGTCTTGGAATGTGAAGCATTTTAAGGGTAGGTCATAAAATTGGGCCAAAGTGATTAAAGTTATATGGTCCACTTGTTGATTGAGGATGCTGAGCAGATTGCCATAATTCTTCCCAAAGTTGATTCTGTATACCGGGTGCATCTGAGAGACAAAGTCACGTAAGCTCCTTAGATCGGTATCTTTGAACTTGAAAGAATAAATGTTTCTTTTTCTTGATTCCATGTTTCTTGAATTCCTGCAACTCATGACACTCAGATTCCTTGGAAATAAAATAATATGAATGTTATGCTATGAATGATATTATGCGTGCCACGGGTAGGTCAATATACAGGTCGTGAGAGCGGGTATCCCTGGCTACTAAACAAAACCCTTTTGGGAGGATGCTAAAGTTAAGAGGTTCCCAAAGTCATCAATCACTATTTAGGAAAGTTATTGTCATGATGAAAACTCATCTGCAAATAACATCCCCAAACTGAGTCTCATTTGGGTGAGGCCTTCATACAATCCCAAAGAGGAAGACTCCTAGTGGGTCCATATTACACAACTCTCGAGTCCAAGGTTCTAATAAGGTTCTCAGAGTCATAGATCAAGGTTGGGAATACCACTGTAAGGTAGTAATACGCCCAAAGGATCTCATCTGATTGGGGCTTTCGTATTAACCCAATAAGTCTGGGACTTTTCAGGTAGATACTACATAACCACCGGATATAATTGGTTAAAAGGTCCCTAGAGTCATTGATCCAACTTGAGAATACTATCGTCGTGACGAAAACTCGTCAGGCAATAATATCTCAAGAGAATCTCCTCTAGGCGGGGTCTTCTTATCTTCCCAACAAGGAAGACTCCTTGTGGGCGCCCACTACGCAACCACCAACTTAATCTTATGGTTTTTCTCAGACTCGAGTGAAGAGCCTATCTCACAAAGTATCACCAACCAGAGAACCCCAATAATACATAGCCAATAAAACATCATACAATAATCATAATAATAACATAATAGATAACAAACAGATAAAATTAACACATAATACATCAATTGGACTAAATTAGGCTTCACTCTCTTTTGCTTGGAGCTAGTCCCCAGCAGAGTCGCCATTTGTCGCATCTCGAAAAATACGATTCCTCGCGATGGTCGCGGAAAAAATTATGTTCGAACAGAGTCGTCACCGAACTTTATTTATCCCAATGAAGGAATAGGAAAATATCGATAAAACCTTTTGGAAATGGAATAATGGTCGTCGCAACCATATTCGGGTTCAGGAGTGGATTACGTAAGGGGAAGGTATTAACACCCCTTACGTCCGTTGTACTCAACGGGAACCTTTTGGTTCTAGTTTGCATTTCGAGTGTTAATTTATGTTTATTTGTTATCTTTGGGTTATAAAATATTGAAAATAGAAGTGGATGAGAACCTCAGAAAGGGAAAGGGGAGGTTTCTTATTAGTGTGCTCGCAAAGATACAACAATCTCCTGCCTACGTATTCTTATAGTGCAATAAGGAAGTCAGAGCATTCGTAGTTCGGAGAACTACGGTTGGTTGATGTATTTTAGTGAACAACTACTTAGATTGCGTTCTAAAGGCTAAACGTTGGCTTGTCTACTCTCAACGGAGGCTTAAGCATTGGTTTATTATGCGCATTAGAAAGGATTAACAATTTTCTTTCTGAAAAGAGTTTAGGTCACACGGAGGTGACAAATTGGATTAATATGTTGGATGTTTTGATTGGTTGAGATGTTTTGATTGCAAGGGGGCGAAGAAGATATATATTTGATGTGTTGAGACATTTTGTTGGATGACGATTATTCGGATATTCGAGTAAGACAACTCGTATCCTAACAATCGGGAAAGGGAATAGGAGACTCTAGACCACTTTATTTTTCATGCTTAATTACAGAAGGGATTTGATAATAATTAAGGTGTTTTGAATGGATGACGAATACTCGGATAATCGAGTAAGACAACTCGTATCCTAATAATCGGGAAAAGGAATAGAAGACTCTAGACCGCTTTCTATTTCATCTGAGTATTTATGAAGATAAGGTTGTATATGATTGATGTATTTTTAGAATGAACGACAAGTACTTGAATGACTGAGTAAGACAACTCATATCCAAGCATTTGAGAAGAGCAGTTGGAAGCTCAAAACCATCTCCTTTTTCGTATAGTTTTTTAAGAAAATGATTTAATTAAGTTGTATGTTTGCGGAAAAATGACAATTGTTCGACTGACCGAGTAAGAGAACTTGTATTCGACCAATTGAGGAGTGAAGTTGAAAACTCAAAGTCAACTCCCTTTTCATTTAGCTTACTGTGAAAATATTTTGATTTAATCGGGGTTTGGAGGTTTGTAGAGGAACGACAACTATTTGACTAACCAAGTAAGAGAACTTGTACTCAAATAGTCGAGGAGAAAAATTAAAGACTCAAAGTTATCTCCCTTTTTATTTCTTATTGTAAAAGAATTTGATTTGTTTGTGCTTAGGTAGATTAGAAATGACGATTGTTCGATTAATTGAATACAAAAGTTAGTGTTTAAATAATCGAGGAGAGGAGCTGAAAACTCAAAACCATTTCCTCTTTTATTCTTAAGTGAAATAGTATTTGATTGTGATTAGGTATTTTGATTCTTAATAAAGAATACTCGATGTCGGATCGAGGTTTTAAATTTGTATTTTGTGAATAAATTGGATTTGCTTAGTGAATAATTTATCTAATCGATTAATAAAAACCGAATAGGTCTCATTGTAAGAAGGCCCAAGAGTAAGCCATGTGAGGTTGATGGCGATACTTTTACAAGTAATCGACTTACAAAGGTGTTTTGAAAATGGGCTCGACTTTGAATCGAGAAATATGTGATTTATTTTTGAAATTGGTTTGAATGATTTTAAATCGGTGAAATCGACATAATATTCTCACAATTATAACATGTCATCCATATGCACTCAAGGCTCGGTATAAATAAATAAATACAAAATAATCATGCACATACACCCCACAAAATAAACAATTATCTAAATTATAAGTGATACTAATAATAATATAATTAATTAATTAAATATTTAATAGATTATTTGATTAAATAATAAGCAATTAAATAATAATAATATAGACAAATAGTTTATTAGGTATTAATAATAATATTAATAATATTTATACATAATTTTCAAAGAAAGTAAATGAAATAAATGAAATGAAAGTAAATAAAATATTTAAATATTGTAAAATAATTAAATAATTATCATTTAGGGATTAATAATCATTTAATATATATTTTATAAGTGTTTATGAAAAATATAATAAGAAAAGAAAGAACAAATCAAAAAAATGAGGAAAATGGGCTACATTAAGAGGAAGGCCCAACTCTGGGCGCTACTGAACAAAACAGGGGGTTTAAAATAGAAAAAAATCTTTGGGCCCAACCTGAGTTGGCCCAAAATGGAACCATCAAGGCCCTAAATGGCTTGGCCAAACGTTGACCTCCTAGGGAGGTGTCTGGGTCGTTGGATCAGTGTACTATGACTTGGTCAACAGATCAGATGGAGGCGCGTGAGGGTGCACCATCATATGATGGGGGGGATCCACACAGGATCCCCTGGTTGACTCAGAAGTCAACCAAATGTGTGGCGCTAGCAAGAGGGGCCACGTGGCGCCCATGCAGCCACCACCGTCAACACATAAAACAAAATTTTGAGAGAGAGAGAGAGAGTCATTCTCTCATTCTCATTCTCTCTCTTCAACTTCAACGCTCAAGTTGCCCTGCAACTTCTATTCCCTCTCCGTCATCATCCTCACGGCCAAACCTGCCGGAGAAGACGGTGGCGGCCGGCCAACCACGGCGGCGGCGCTCTCTCCTTCGGCGACCTCCAACCCTAAATCCAAACTTCTAAACACGAACCTTACTTTATTTTCGCTTCTGAATTCAAATCCAACCTCGCCTTTTTCAAACTCTCTCTCAAATGGTCGGATCGGCGGTAAGAAAATAAAAACCCTAACCCTAATTTCGCGATCTAACCTTCAATAATTATGATTTGAAGAAATTAATATATGGGTTTTGTCTGTTTTGTAGCGACGAACCACAAGCATATGGATTCGAGCAAGGAAAGGAAAAAGATTACTTGGCCTGCGCCGCCGGTGATGACGAGCTCCTCCACCGTGCTTCAGATAAGTTTCTCTCTCTTTCTTTATTGCTCTTCGTCTCCCTCTGTTCTTCCTTCTTCTTTTTGGATTTTTGAATGTTGTTGTTCTCTTCTCGTTCCTTTGAGTATTGTGTGCTTACTATTAAAAATATTTTTGATTTTTCCTTCTGATTCCAAAAACGTGTTTGTTTTTTTGTTTAGGGTTTGAGTTTAAAAATACTTCTGATAACTTCTCTTGGATTTTCTAGACGTGTTTCTTTTGATTAGTTGTTGTTGGTTTGATGTTAACAAAAATATTTTGATAATTTCTTCTTAGATTTTCCTGAAAAAACCGTCCCTGTTACTGTTAATTTGTGGTTGTTATATATATGACGAATGCTGAGGTCCTGAGATAACTTGTTAGTTATCCTTTTTCCAGATTTTGTGGGATGTTTACTCTGTGGATTTAGAGCTGTTTGGATTGGATATTGGAACGTATTTTTGGGCGCTTATTTGAAGGCGAATGGCGATCCAAAACGCAGCGGAAATTAAAATTTTCTCCTTTAGTGATCCTTACGAATGAGCATGATCAGTGATAGAATAATTACCTCTTGTGACGATCGAAACCTTTGATGCAAATCTACGGAGTGATCACAAACGTTGAACGATGACAACGCCTCTACTCAGTCCACACGAACGGATTCATTCAATCTCAGTGCTAGCTGCTACGAATGAAGGCTTTGAGTGTGTGTATGTGTGTGTGTGTATGTGTGTGCGTGTGTGTGTGTGTGTGTGTGTGTGTGTGTGAGAGAGAGAGAGAGAGAGAGAGAGAGAGAGAGAAAACAAAAATGCAACCGCAATAAATGCTTCTGCACAAGGGTTCTATTTATAGAACCACTTGTGTGGGCTTCAAGCTAAAAAGCCCACTTAAGTGTATTTGGCTCATATCTTATAATATGCCAAAATCACTTAAGCGCGTGGTACCTTACCATATTTCGTATTCTACTTAAGTACATTGTACCTTACGATGTTCTACAATTCACTTAAGTGCACCGTACCTTACGGTGTTCCTTAGTTACTTTATCTCTCATCAATTTGTCCTTTGTGTGTGACCCTGTAGGTTTTCGCGGCATTGACAATTATATTAAATCACATATTTAACATAATAAATAGTGAGTGGTATCTAGCAACACATCACTGCTACCTAAGACACGAAAATGTCACGTGATCTGACAAATCCTTCTGTGATAATACTTATGTGTATAATTATCCTTTGCCCTTATGTCTATATTGAACACAAGGCATAGACCTTGTCATCCTTGTCCAGTTCAATATTGGGCCCATAGACATTTATCCTGTTACGCAGGATGGGCAAATTCCATCTAGGTCACTCATGTCCCTCAGCATGCTTCGTGGAGTACCCATCAACTGTCTTTATGGTTATCCAGTTACGGACAACGTTTGATCAACAATAAAGCACTCGACTCTACATCTAGGGTCCATAGTGGTTTCAGGTCGAAGGGTGGTATACACCATTATCACCATGAGAATAACTTATGACACTTTGCATAACATTCTATATAGTATACTCATAGTGGGTCAATCCGGTATAAATATTACTCTTAATATTCATACATATGTTTAAGACTTGATAACTCCTTATCCATGATCCATGAGATGTGATCATCAGTCTATATACATAATAGTCTTAATGTTTTAATGTTATCCCACTTCACAATAAAGCTCGACTACGAATACTTTAAGAATAGTGTCCTTATGTTTAATGTGATCTCATGATCAAGTCACACTTGATACATTAAACGGACTAGCTATTCTAGGGACTTTATTAAACAAACATAATAAAGAAAAAGTCTTTTATTATTAATAAATAATTCGATACAAGTACCAAAAGTATTGGCCTCTAGGGCTTACACCAACATTATTTTGGTTCATTGTGCAAAAAAATGATTCGTTCCTCTTATCAATTATCTTTCAGTTTTCTATAAGTGCTTATTTGATAAGCTCTTTTTAATCTTCTGAATTGGTTTTGCAGGTTTTTACAAAAGTGAATAGACATTGATTGAAAGAAGTTTATGCACCAGCTTTTGAGGCTAGAATTGGGGCGCTGTGAATTTCAAACCATTGGCTTTGGAAAAGTCTTTGAAGACTTGCTGCTTCAGACTGCTGTATTTACAGCTTATTCCAACTTTTTCAACTTTATTTAGATGTACTCAGAACTTGGGACTTATTGTACTAATATTTGGGATTAATTATGTAACCTTTGGACTATGTAAGTTTGGATTAAACGTGTAACCCTTTGGATTATGCATTGGCCTTTTTTGGAATTATTTGTAACACTTGAATTGAAAAATTAATTATGCAACTAATCTTTTTTTTATCACTTGATCTTTGTCTTAATTATTCTATTTGTGTTAAACAAAAATGCTTAAATTCTAACTCAAACTGAAAATGGATTGGGCCATATTAATCAAATTGGACTTTCACCTTGGTCACCTCTAATTATGTTTATTATTAACTTAAATGAACAATATGAAATGTGCATCATAAGCAATAAAAGAAACAATTCCAAAGTGAGTTATAAAACATTGTCCATTATCATAGTTTTTTCAACAATCCACCTTAGCTTAAAACAAATGCATGTTTAAAAATGCAATTTGAATCTAGATATTTATGAAGGATCAAGACTTTGGCTTAAACATGTGGAAGTGAGCTTAATAACAAATTATCATAAAAAATATCCATGACTCTTAATACTTACTAATAATCAAATGGATTTTGGATTAGTAATGTAAAAAGATTCAAACCACACTTTGCAATATTAATCATGGACATGTTTATGTGAATGAGCCTTTTTAAAACCAAGAGTTCTCATGGATAAACCAAAATAGGCCTTGTTAACTAGAAAGTCCCAAAGTGCACATACTATCCCATGCTTCAGTTAATAGCCATAATAGACAAATGCAACAATTGTCTTCTTAAGGATCTTAACAGATGAAAATGTCATTGAAGACTTGATGTCACCAAGGGCTGAGAAACCCTAAGATAAAGCTTATGTCTTAAGAAAAAATTCATGTCTTATAACATTGGATAGTGAATGCTGGTTGAAGACTTTTCCTTACCCTGACAAAATTGGGGTATGACAGTGTGCAGGCCCATGAGATCATTCCATTTGATCCACAATTGAGTGTAAAAGAGTCTGAAATCAACTTGGAATGCAAGGCAATTGTACACAGTTGTTCGAAGTTTGATTCTTGCCAATTGATGATGCAATGTTCATGCCATGTGCAACCCTAGCAATTCTTATCCAAAATGGATGAAATTGGACTTTTTTGAAAGGTTAGATCAAGAGGAACAACTTTCATGTTCAACACTTTTCCATTTGAAGCTTGTATCATGATGAATTTTGAGGTGGAAGTTTGGAAATTTCAACATATTGAATTTTTTTCTAAGTGTCAAGCTATATATCTCAATATTCCACCTTGCTTAACTTTATATGTGAGCTTCAAATGAGAAAAGTGTCTTCATAAAAGTCGTAGATCTTTCAAAAACCTTAAAAATGGTCACCAATGTCATGTCATTTTGATTTGGAATGATACAGTTATGCATTTTTGAAGTTTAGAAAAATCACTTGTTCAATGGTATAGGTCAAAAGTGACCTATAATGTAACCTCATATCACATGCTCATAAAAGTTTAATTAGCTCTCACTCCAAACATCAAAGTTGAAGTAGACATCTTGAATTTGATTTTGAAACTTAGAAATCTTTCATCTCATAAAAATTGAGCAAGTTATGGCCTTGGGAAGTTGACTTTCAAATTAGGGTTTAGACAAAATGACCTATAATGTTTCAACATAGAAAATGATTTTCCAAGCAAAACTACCTCTAGGTATCAACATGAAAATTGTTTGGAATGTCATTTAGAGTAACTTTTATCTTGGAATCATTTTCATATGGTGAAAATTGTAGAAGATAGGGTCTAGGGAGACCCAGTTTTGGTCAGATGAATTCATCTGGCCAACCACCATCAACCAACTTGCTAGCCTTCAATTCTTTTGACTTTCTTGGCTCATGGTAGATAATATATGCATAAGATGATGAATTATAAAATGTCCCTTGAGAAATTTGATCAAATGGTGAGATAGCTTGTTGGAGAAGTTACTCAAGATACCCAATCAAACTAGGGTTTCCAAGGCAAATCACCCTCAAAAGACATTAACCTTGATATAAATCAAGTTAATCATGTAGAAGAATCATTAAAGAAAAATAAATTTGGAGTGTGTCTAAAGGATCGGAACCATGCCTGCAGGATCTGAAGTCAAATTACATCAAGGCTTCAAATCCTATCAAAAGACTCAGTTCCACAAAAAAGTGATTCAGATTTTGATTAGTTATAATTTGTAAGTTGTTCATCAGCATCTGAAGGCTTTAGACTCTGGTCTCGATCCAGCCTCTGATGAAAGTTAGGCTTCTAAAAGACTAAAGAGCATCTGATTCGTAAATTATACCAAAGTTGTCTTGTCTTGTCAAAGCCCTGGAATTCTGGACAAAATATGCTAGAGTCTCGTGTTGTAAGGCTCAAGAAATAAAGATGTGACATCTTCAGTCTTCTCTACCCGTTGGTAAATATCTAGTAGCTTGAAAGGAACTAGGAGCATTGTTATTATCCAATGGACAAAGCTTCATACAAGATGATAATAGACAACGGCTCTCTTGGCATTCTTCTTCAACAAAGCTTGCTCATTATGTTCAAACTTTCCAACAACTATTTTCCTAGTCTTATGAAAGGAAGTTCAAGGATATGAAGAAGGTGTGTAAAAATGATTGATCAAGTTTATCATCATAGGTTCATTGACTTTGGTTGAAAACTACGAATATGTTGAAGATTCAACTACTATGAAAGTCTTTGAATAAGATATCAACAGAACCATACAACACAAGAGGATCTGATACAAGCAAGAACACTTTTGTATATATGTTAGCTTGTACGATATAGTCTTAATATTTCTTACCATTGTTAATCTTAAAAATCTTAAAGACGTTAGGATATGTGTTGTAACTATGCATCACTGATAAGAGCATCAAGTGCATTTGTAATTACTATTCTAAACTACTAATTAGAATATGTAAGAAATCTCTTACTGATTGCTTGAGAAAATAAGTCTCTTTTTGTTAGATTGAGCAAAAAGTCTCTTGTTGGGTGCTTGAGCAAATAAGTCTCTTTCTAGATTGATTAAACAATGAAGTCTCAGGCTTACGGGGAGAGCAGGAAGACCTAAACTAGTTGTTCATACATTGAAGTCTCATTCTTGAGGGTATAGCATAAGTCTCTTTCCGAGGGATTGAGCAGGAAGTCTTGAACGGATAGTTCAGGCAAGGGAGTATCTTACATGAGGGCTTGAGTATAAGTCTATTTCTAGGTTGATTGAGCAAATCGTAATCTGAGTGATTATCATGAAAATATCTTGTGTTGCAAGGGGACTGGACTACTCTTAGTTTGAGAGGAACCAAGATATATTTTGTGTCTCTCTATTTACTTTTGCATTTATATTCAGCTGTGCAACAAACTCTGAAGTTAGACTCTGATTTGATCTCAGGTTCTGAAAAGGTGTAAGAAAAACAAGTAAATTCCCATATACACAATTCACCCCCCCCCCCCCCCCCTCTCCCCCTTTCTTGTATATGATTTTCTCACCTTCATTCTTGCAAGTGGATGGATATGCTCTATTTAGAAGGTATAAATCTCAATTCTTAAAGATGTTGAATGTCGTCTCAAACAACTTTTTAGTGTATCTGAAATCATGTAATGTACCTGAATCAATGAAGAATGTTACAAATATATAGGCTTATACAGCAGATAAAAGGTTCCTTTAAATTCTAGAAGGAAAAAACCTGAAGTTCCTAAAGCAGGAGTGCGGCTACCTGACCAACCATCTTCACAACTTCCATCTGATGTGGAGTCTATTTTGTTGCAACAAGTATTAAATACAACACTAGAGCAATTGAGGTCCCTGTCACCAGATCAACAATAATAGTTTCTATAGCAACCATGGAGACTTGGTTACTAATTTGAAATCTCCATCGTATGCATGCAGTCAAACTCATGCAGCAGGAAACAAATCTATTATTAATGGAGATCATCATCATCATCATATAGTGATGACAGAAAACCTTGCAGCTCCTTCAGCAGTTGATGCATTAATGTAACATGAATCCCCTACTAATATCCAAGACTATCAACAACTATAAGAGTATCATGATACTAAACAGTTTTACTTCGACATTTCAACACCAACTAACTCAACACTTTAAGCTAAACAACTAACTAACCTCTAACTTCCAATTAAATTAGTTAAACCCAAAACTAACTAACCAAATTGCCCTAGTCATAACTAACCTCTAATTGTCAAAACAAACTTCAAAACTAACACAAAACTCACAAAAAAACCAAGTGAAATTACAAACTAAATTCACTACAAATTCACTTCAAAGTGCATTCCAACTAACACAAATTTCCACTGATTTTTCCCTTGAACTAACATAATCTTTAACTAACTTGAAGATTCAATCCCAACCACTCTTAAACCCCTCACAGGATCATAATTCAAGGGCCATGAATCACGCAACCCTAACTATTTTAACCACTCTAACAAACTTTCCCTCATTCTCTTCCCTCAATTTCAATCATATTTAAACACCATCATTCTCACTCATCAACAATAACTCTAAAATCACTCTGCCAAAATCACCCTAAAACCTCCACTACAAAGCTCCATTAGAGACCCTTAGAGCTTCAAATGAGATGCTTTAAGTGGCCTGAGATAATCCATCATCACTCAACATGCACACAGATGAGTTTGAACCAACAACAACTCACACAGTACAATTTCATAAGGAAATTAAAGAAGAGAAGGATAAGAAGAGAGCAGTAACAAAGAAGAAGAAATTTGAAGCTTACTAGTGCGTTGTCGGAGGTGGAGGCGCCGAACTAGCTTCTGTGAGATGGGTCCAATCTTTCTTTTTTGCATTTTTCCTTTTACCAGTATGATCCATGTGGTGGTATGTTTGTTTTTTAATTTTGACCCCCCCCCCCCCCCCCCCCCCCCCCCTCGCCGGAACCCATGGTGGATGGCGGCGGTGAAATTTGCGGCTGCAAGAGGAAGACAATGGGAGTTTGTTCCACGTTATGTCTTCTTTCTTTTATTTCATTGTTTTAAAATTTTTCTTTTTTATTAAAATCATTTTGTTAATAATATTAATTGATTAATATTGTTTTAGTTAATTAATTTGACTACATTAATTTGATTATTTCGGTTATTTGACTACATTTTTTTCAAATATTCATGATAACTACTTTTAATAGTTTAGTTTATTGATTTTAATTAATTAAGTTGTGGTAATTCACTTGGTTATTTGGCTAATGGTCATCAAATCTCATTTATTTTCCAATCTCTCTTATTTTACCATATTCCCCATTTGACATAATTTATCTCCTATCATTGGATTGTATTGTTTGCTTATTTTTATCGTTTTCCATTTGGTTATTTTGTCATCTTAGTCCTAACTTAAAATCAATCAACTTTCAAAAAGACAAAATGCTTGATCTAATGTCAAGTTGTTCCTTTTTTTTTTCAAAATCCTTTCACAATCAAAATGGAACAAAAAAGGATTGACTGGGTGTAGACATTCTCTCTCCCTGAGTGGTTGGACACTGTTGTAGAGTTCCATGTTCAAACCTTCGTCTTCCATATTAAAACATGATAATCAATTGAATTAAATTGGTTCTCTAGTAGAAGAAAAAGGATTGAGTGTGTGTAGACTTTCTCCTTCTCTGATTGTTCAGGCACTATTGTAGAGTTTCATGTGTGAATAATCGTCTTCCATTAACAAAACTTGACTTAATTCACCAAACATTTTCATAATAATTTAGAATAAAAATGATTGATTGGGTGTAGACTTTCTCCTTCCCCGAGTATTTGGACACTATTGTAGAGCTCCCAGTCTGAATACTCGTCTTCAGACTAAAAACAATCTTTATACATCAAACTCTATTTTTTGCCTTATGGCAAACGCCAATCAAAAACTTTTCACAAACGAACATGTTATATTCGCTCTATCGCAATACAAACAAACGTGTAAGTCTCCCATGTGTGAGCAAGCAAACAAAGTTTAACTGTTAGAACGCGACTTTAACACCATTCAATAAAATCAACCAACAAACACTTATTTTCTACCATAAACTACGAAGCTCTGATTTTTTCACTGCACCATGAGAATATGTAGGCACAAAATTTTGAAATCTTAGCGAGTACATTAATTAAAAACTTATTTTTCCCCAAATTAAAACCTTTATAAAAATTAGTAATCGCAAGTAACTTTTAGCTAACACCATATACGTAAAACGACAAAAACGATTCCCATTGAGTACAACGAAGGAGAGCTAATACATTACCCTTGCATAATCGACTCCTGAATCTGCTCTTGGTTGCGACGACCATACCTTTACCCTTTTCTTCGTGGGGTTTATCGATATTTTACATTTTCTTTGGAATAAATAAAGTTCGGTGGCGACTCTGTTATATTTCGAGTGTGCGATGCACTCGGGTATTTTTCGCGGCGCGACACCCGGGATACCCCCACCAAAGAGGAATTTGAGGAGGGGGTTTCTCGGAATTTGAAACTAACATTGCTGGTGATGCCATGAATAATGATACCAATGCACTGTCCCTGCCTACCTATAATGAAACTGATACTTCAAGTCAGAATCAGGACCAGTGGGGTTGTATGCAATCAGAGATTGAATATCTGAAAGCAAAGCAGATGAGACAATGGACTGAACAAGCTAGACCATGTGTCACCATTTATGACATTCAGAGGTCACTGTAAGACCTTATGTTGCGCTTCCCACCTCCTCAGTGAAGCTTTGTGAGTTTCTCTTTACCTCCTCCGACTTTTACAGGAATATTGAGGTAATGTCAGGTTTAAGTTTGGATGGGTATTTCCCTTTTTCACATGTTGTGTGTTTTATTTTTCTATTTGTGTGTTTGTTGCATGTACCCGATTGGTTTTTTTCACGAATAAGAACCGTTAAAAAATTCTGAAAAGGCTTTTGGATTTTGAGAAAACCGAGAAAGTATATAGAATTAGAGGAATTAGAGGCTGAGTTTAGGGACCCCAGGAAAGTTCGATAAAATTGGTATTACTTGAACACCCTATGTTTCCCGAGTAGGATACGAGGTTAACGTGTATTTTGTACTATAGCCTTCGAATTTTAGAAGTACTTTCTAAGTATTTTATTCTTGACAGTCTGGCATACCATTGGTTCATATATCATGTTTGGTCGATTGAGGAAAAATAACACCAAAAAGATGAGAAATTGCGATAAAAGGAAACTGCACCTATTAAGTTGGGTAACTCTCACCCGATTATTCAACCCAACTGTGGTTGAACCCCAACGTCAGACCCAAAAAGGGAAATAATAAATAAACGCACATTTGTGTGTACTTCATCTGCAAATAAAAGGCAACTAGTTTGCTTATGTGTTGTAAACATCTAAACAAAAAATCCTTTATCAATATTGCATGTAAGTGATGATTATTATTATTATTTTAAATACCTTAATTTGATTGTCACAAACAAAAAGAAAGGAAAATCGAAAAGAGGGACTTAAGTCCAAAGCATAGTTAGAGAGGTATCTCAAACATGAGACTTTAGTCTGTATTTTTGCTACAGTTCATGTCCTTGCAATACCTTTGGTGTCAAGTGAGTACTTGAAAACTATGTTTTTGCATAGCTGAATCGCTTGACCTGAAAATTTCCTATGCAAGCTATGTTGCTTGATGATAGGGGTGGGAATAGGTCAAGTCGGCTTACTGGGGCCTATAGTCTGGCCTATTTAATAACAAGATCGGGCTTATACTTTTTTAAAAGTCTTTTTAATTAAATAGACCAGACTTATACTATCAAAAAAACCTATGAAATTCTATAGGTCAGCATATATATGCACATATATTAGAAAATAAGTTAAATATGTCATCATATATATATATATATATATATATATATATATATATATATATATATATATATAAGACTTATGCTATCAAAAAAAACCTATGAAACCCTATAGGTCAGCATATATATGCACATATATTAGAAAATAGGCTAAATATGTCATTATATATATATTAGAAAATAGACTAAATAGGTCCTCATATATATATATATATATATATATATATATATATATATATATATATATATATATATATATATATATATATATATATATATATATATATATATATATATATATATATATATATATATATATATATATATATATATATATATATATATATGTCATATCAAATTATATATGGCATATGGCCTATTATTGGCTCTTTTGTTTGGCCTGACCTAACCTAGCATTTTTAAAAGTTTGAAACAAAAGCATGTTTCACATTAAGACTTTTAAATAATCTATTTACCCATAAAGCCTTATAGGTCAACCTATATATATATATATATATATATATATATATATATATATATATATATATATATATATATATATATATATATATATATATATATATATATATATATATGTATAGGTTGACCTATAAGGCTTTATGGGTAAAATAGATTATTTAAAAGTCTTAATGTGAAACATGCTTTCAAATAGGCTTTCAGGAGAGGTCAAACTTTTAAAAATGCTAGGTTAGGTCAGGCCAAACAAAAGAGCCTATAATAGGCCATATGCCAGGCTCAAGCGTTAAACAAATTTGATATGCCAGACTTAGGCCTTCTAAGGTCTAGTCTAACCTATTTCCATCCATATTTGAGTACAAGCAACAATTTAAGTTTGTGGTAGTTTGATAAGTGGTGAATGCAATATATTTTTATTTAGATTTGTTTCTGTTTTATGGTGAATTTTTATCGTTTTATTACTTTTTTTATGCATTTCGGTGTGTTTTTGATGTTTTCAGACAATAAGAAGAGACGGACCAAGCTAAAGTGGAAAATATCGGAATTCGTGTGAAAAATAAAATTTTCAATACAAGTCTCTCTATGCCCCCTGACACTGGTTCTACTAGTCTAAAGTTCCCTCCATACAAAAGAGTCGAGTACAACATGGGTTGGTCGTGTCCCTGGACATGGGCCATGTTGTGCCCACAATCCTCCCTCTTTAAATTTCAGAGGACAACACGGGCAGGTCGTGTTCCCTGAGACTTCCCGTGTTTCGTCCAATTTCAGCAACGAATTTGATACATTTTGTAACGTTTTTTCAATTATTAATATTACAAACTGCTCCAACTCAATGATCAAAGACTTTAATTGCATTTAAAAGATCAACTTACTTTGCATTATTACATTCTCTTATTTTGAGTTTCATTTATAATTTTCATAGTACTCTCCTCTAATTCAAGGATTTTTCTTTTTACTCTTGTTTATCATTTTTATTCTATTTTATTTGATTATGCATGATTTGTTTACACTTTATTTATTTGCGATAAATCTCACCATGAATGAGTAGTATTTTTCTTTTCACTCAATTGAATTTTTGTTATACGAATAACGAGAAAAACAAGAGTTAGAGTTTCCGAATAACGAGAAAAACAAGAGTTAGAGTATCCAAGAGCGGATTCATAGTTGTGATGCCACTGGCAAGGCGTCTCACTCTTGGTTGAGAAAATCGCATTCGAGACACCCACATGACAAACGTGTCTTGCTCTCCATTGAGAAAGTCTTATAATGTGCCAAAATACGAATTTTTATATGAATAATTCAGGTCAACAAAAACAGACAAATTATTCTTCTGAGTAGATGCTACAAAAGTCGTGGGTGTTGTATAAAATTTAGTCTATTTTTTATATTTTTCTCAGTATTAAATTTGAAAAGTCATGTTCTTATTCTATTAAATTTAATTCATTTGCACTGAATCTTCAATTATTTGATCGCTTTAGATACACATCCTTAGAGTAAAAATCAATAATCAAATATACCTCATTGTAGGTCGATATCTTTTACTACTTCGCATGGATGTGCACTTGCTTGCATCACCAAACATCCACTGATCCACCATCGTGGCCGAAAACATAGTTTTATAGATTGGAACATCTTTCTTCATAGCCCAAGACAAAATTTTAAGATGACAATACTTCAACATACTACTTTTAAGTTTAACATCATGATGCATAACTGTAATAACAAGATCTATGCACTATGCTCAGACTGTATTTGTGAAACTCGGAATCCAAAACAGGAAGATTAGTGTTGAACATCCATGATCCATATTATTTTAAAAAAAATACCAGTTCCATTGATAAAATAATTATTGGGAAGTTGGTAACCAATTTCTACACTATTATTATTATTATTTATACAATCCCCTATATATAAACCTAGTCCAAAGGGATCTAGCCTATCACAATAAGAGAATATAAAGATGATAATAAAGAAAGAGGCAAATGCCCATAAAATAGTTTTTTCCTCGAGGAAACTTGTTCAGCCTCCCCCCTCTGCCCCAAAATTTCCTAGCAGTACTTACTCTAAAAAATATATCTTTCAACCATCTTGAAAATAACATATCTAATACCAAGGACACCACAACCCAGACAGATGAACAATCAGGAAAATCACCAGACATCCCTTAGGTAACGTCCATCCGTCTGGAGTTTTTTCACTGTAGCCTCTGCCTTTGAAGAGTCCGCATTTTCCTGAAATTCAATCAAGATGTAGTTTCATCAAATTAGGTATGGATTGCATATCCCGTTGCAAACAAAAATACAAGTTGGATTGATCCAGAGAAATTTTAACATCTTAAATTAAATGCTTTGCAAGACAGTAGCAATTTACAGTTGGAAATTGACATTGTTAAATCCCTTCAAACGCATAACACAACAATAACGTAGAGACGTGTAATGATACTCATATATGCATGTGAATATGCTAAAGGATACGCTAATATCATATAGGACAGTGATTTTGTATTTGAGGCATTGAAAAACAAAAACACACAAAGTAATTGAGTCGTTAAAAAAATCCCCAATTATCAATCAGAAACACTAAAGGACAAATATTTTACAAATTTAAAATACTAAACATTAAACTATTGAACCAATTCATGATTCACCTAAAAGCCAAAAAGAGCATTGGTGCCCACTAGAAAGCACAAGGACAAACAATTTCGTACTGAAAATGTAGTAGACTAAAGAGAAACTACTGTATTTGTTTTTCAAAACTAGTTCACAAACCATTGTCACACTTCCACAACAAAATGTAATATTTTAGTCACCACTTGGCAATATTATACATACCACTTAGCCATATTATCAAGCATCTTTCCAAAAATTCTCTTATTTTCTAATACTAGTTGGTTATGTACTTCGCAAATTAATACTCTTTATGCATGTTAAGGAAAAATAGAAGTTGAGAGACTAAAGAGTTTTTTGCAAATATCGAAGGATGATGAAAGACAATCATCACCTGCTGCTGGACGATGGTATGAAGACTTCGATGAACATCTCTAGCCATGCCCTTGGCATCACCACAAACATAAAGATAACCACCCTGAGAAATCAGACTCCACAAGTATTCTGCCTGCACATAAGAAATTTGAGGCAGTAAATAATTTATTCAGTGAAATTTGTTCTACCATAGGCCATTACCCTCACTTACTTTATCCATCATTTTGTGTTGAACATACTCCTTTTCAGGCCCCTCTCTAGAGAATGCAACTATCAACTCTGACAGAGCACCTTGTTCCACAAAATTATTTAGCTCATCCTCGTAAATAAAATCCTATACAAATAGCAAAAATGCAAAATCACACATTGCTCCAGAAATCCATTTTGGCCGAGGTGCAGTAAATAATTTATTTACCATTTGACGGTTCCTACACCCAAAGAATAGTAATGCAGGACCAAGTTGAACACCGTCCTCTTTGAGGGCAAGTCTCTCCTGGGCAAATCAAAGATCAAACAAGAATTAAGAACAAGTAGAATTTTGTAATAATTTGGTTTCACCTGTATTATGTCATTCGGAAGAGGGATTTGATTATCAATTTTATTATTATATGATAATAATTATATTATTATATTTTAAGATGTTTAATTTATTGCATAAATTCGTAATGTGACATTTATATATTTTTTTATTTATACATTCTAGATCTTACATTTAAACAACGAAATTAAAATTGAATTTTAAATTCTAATGCTAAGCCTTGATTTTTAATATACGCGAACAAACAATTCATAATTTCTTAATTAGATTTAATTTCAATCTAAAAACTAATCCTGAACTGCAATGCTAATTTGTCATCCAAACGAACGGTTAAAAGGGGGCTAATTTGTCATCCAAACAAACCCTAAAAGAACGGTTAAAAGGGGGCTAATTTGGATTAAAACAGTATGTGTCCACTTTTGCTTCGTAGGAGAAGCTCCAATTTACAGCTTAACATTACAGCAGATTTTCAGCTTCTGCTGCTATAATGTGACAACCCTTTTGTCCATATATCTTCAAAAGTTAAGGCAAGTTCTTTTATTATATTTATTTGTATAGCTTTTGTTAAACACAGCAAAGTGCAAACGGACTCTAAAGTTGTTTTCTAATCATGAAAGGTGCTCGTCATTTTGGTTTGCTGTTTTGATTCTATTTAACTTCCAATGTTTCTATCCCAACATTCGTTTTCAATTAAACCTGCATCCCCTCTGGCATTCTATATTGCCACTATGTAACTATCCAATTTAATCAAAATCATAAAACTACACTTATCCCTAAAATATTCATATACCTGTAAAAATCCCCTAAAAGGTGCAAAACCAGTACCAGGTCCAACCATAATAATAGGAATTGAATGATCGGCTGGTAGCTTGAAATTTGATGGTCTGATAAATATGGGAGCCCGGCTACAGTCACCACTTTTCTCCAAGGGAATAGCATTCTGATCATTCATGAGAGTGATTTAAGTTAGTTACAAAATAGCATGTTTGGGTACTGCATACAACGGGAAGGAAGGGGTCCTAAACATGACAACATAGAGTCTAGGATGCTGAAACAGGGAGCATATGATTGCAAGTGTAACAGTTGCAAATTGTCACCTTCATCCAGGTTGAACATACTCCTTTGTGAATTCTGCCAGTCGGAGTTGGACCTTCTACCAGAGCACAAGTTACATGTACCCTTTGTGGGGCAAGCCTGGACAATAGGAAAAAAAACATCACCTCTCAATTTACCTTATAAAGCTTCAGTTAGATAGTTTTGACAGGATAAGATAACCAACCTAGGAGAGGATGAAATAGAATAATAACGAGGCTGCAAACGAGGGGCTATGGCAGCAAAAAAAACACCAAGGGGAGGTTTTGCTGATGGAAATTCAGCCATTACTTCAAGGAGACTTCTCTGGCTTCCAACAACCCATTTGGAGTATTCATCCTGGAAGGCAATATTGAAAATATAATTAAAAGCAGGAGGAAAAAAGTATTCCAGACTTGAAACAAGGGATATGAACATTACTGTAGCAATTCCACTTACCTTTCCCTGAGGAGATGAGAGAAACTTCAATCTTTCTGCTTCACTAGGCTCAGAAGCATGAGCAGCTAATGCAACTAAAGCAACCTGAAGAAGAAGATCAAAAATATTCATTCATTTTTAAATATAAAACAAGGACAAATTCTATTGGGACATACAATTATAACCAGTAAAACCAATCATGTATTTAACAAGAAATGGAAAACACATGCAATGTAAATCATGTAAAACCTTTCGTGGGGGGTTCAAGAGATCTGCATAACATGCTAATGCAGTGCGCACTGTGCAAGGACCAGGGAAAGGAGGTAGAAGAGAACCACCTAGGGAAGTGCCATCTTCATTGTCGATGTGAAGAGAAAAAAGCAAATCTAAATTCTGACCCAACAGCTTCCCAGCTTCTTCAACAGTTTCATCATAGTTCTCAGCATAAACACCCACGTGGTCTCCAGTTTCGTATCTGGGAAATATCAGGACAAAAGCCGTTAACAGCTTTCCTGGTCAGTACTTGAGAATTGTGAACTGCGGGGAGGGGGAAATTGGAAAACTGATGAACATTTTCATTTCTTTTTTACCTATAAAACTAACATTAATAATTTTTTTAGCATGACAAGTAAAACTCTTATAGAAAATTCCATTCTACAACATATCCTACCAGGATTTTTATCCATTTAATAATACTACAATAACCAGAGAAAAAAATTAACAAAAATGTATTTGAAGTCAAGGAAAATAATAATTAACCGTTGGTATTTAATTTTTTTCTTGTTTACCACAAAAAAATGAGATGGTTCTTTGTCAGCAAACAGAACCCAACTTACGTTACACCAGTCCCTGATAAATCAAACTCCAAATGTATGCAAGAACGGTCAGACTGAGGTTTGTGAAGCTCCCTTCGAACAGCAACATTCACCCTTCAAGAAAAGAAAACAGGTTTGTTTTAGCCTTGTTTAGTGAGAATGGATATAAAATCAGTATGCATAACTCCAAGCACCTGCAAGGATGATGAATATCAAATACAGCACCCCCATTTGCCACATTGAAATGATTCTCATAAGACGGGGAGACGGTGGGGTCATGAATCACTACTCGATATTCAGAAATAGCAGCTGTATAGGGAGTAGACACAGTATTTACATCATCCTCATCTCGGAGCAACTGATCCAACTCAGGCCACAGAGTTTCTTTCCTGCATAGCCAAAGCCAATTCATGACATTTAAAATGAATAAATGTACCAGACACATTTCATAAAATTGTTATCTGCAGCAGTTGCATATTACACTTCTAGGAACAATATAATAGATAGATGGATAGCAGGAGCAAGAGAACTAACCAGGCATTAAAATCATCCTCAATGGATTGATCATCATCACCTAGTCCAACTGGAACAAGACGCTTTGCACCTGCAGCAAGCCCAAAGTCAGTCACTAATTTAACACCATTCTTAAGTCTTTGATATATGTTTTGCTATTTAGATTAGATACATGTGGCTTCTACTAGCTATTCATCTAACTTCAAAGCACTAGGGTGTTTTGTTATGCTCTCAAGAGTTGAGAGGAAAAAAAAAAGAATTTTATGGAGATAGAATCAAATAATCAGGGTGCTAGCTCTGCCAAGGGTAGAGTTCCAATCTTGCAAATATAAAACAGTTCTCTTACAAGTGTTGACAATGCCTCTTTCCTCTGCTTACAACAGTACTAACACAAGTATGTCAACATTTTTGAGAAGAGGCTTGTGAACTTAAAACAAAAATCTTAAGCACAAATTGTGGAGATGATAAGTTGTATCATGCTCCAGATCTAATCAATAATAATGGGGAAGATAACCAATTTAATACTTTTGAAAATACAAATCATGAAATATTATACCTTGTTCAGTGAGATCTTCATCAACAATTTTACCTATCTGTTTCAAAAGAACAACATCAGAATCAGATGATGAAACTCTGTTCCCTTTACAATATGACAACAGTGTATTTTACCTTATTAAAATGTTCATATTGCCTGTTACCTAGGGCAAAAACTCCATATGTGAGCTGTTGAAGCCAGGTGCCCCTCTCCTCTTTACCCTAAAATAAAGGTCCTCCAAAACTTAGTATCACTTTAAGTAAACCATATGATTGTGAAAATATGAGACAGAGAGACCTTAAACCCCAAAAATTTGTTTAAAAGTGGTGTAATGTAACTACAAACCTCGGTAAACCATTTATAGAATCTTGCAGCATTGTCAGTTGGCTCTCCATCTCCATAACTGCCACAACAAGTCCAAATGCATCATATTACTATACATTTTAACTAATTAATAAATGCATTTTAGTCTTTTTTATGTACATAAATCTTACGTTGCCAGCATGAAAAATACTAGAGTTTCTTTCTTCAGCTTCTCTTCATATTGATCATCATCAATGGCATAGTCATCCTAGTTCAAATTCAAATTCAAAATAAATACATCAGACACTTCAGTCAAAGCAATATTTCAAAACCGAATATCCTGTAAAGTAATATCAAATGCCTTCTAGAACTCCCTGGGTGAGAATTCAAATATTCAAAAAGACATGGCACACAAATTTACAGCCACGGGGAAAGGATTGTCAAAATTTCATTATTTTAATCCAACTTACCATATCAACAACTTTGACAACTGCTTTTTCATATCTTGCCTTGATCTCCTCTGCCAATGCCTATATATAGAATTAAAAAGTAATTATACATCCCATAGATTTAAAGATGAATTGTTGATGCCGGCTAGGAGAGGGTGGTTTGTACCCTGTGTTGACTATTTAACCACTCTGAAAAAAGGGAAATTATTTCATCTTTGCACAGTACATTTCCGAAAATTGAAATTATTTCTATCTGAAATAGAGTATTCACAGCTAGCCAAATACGAAGTTGTGTTCAATGGCAAGGCAATAGGCACAAAACATGTGTTCTTTGTTTAATTCAAAAAGCATTAAAATCAGAAAAAATAATAAATCACTAGTATTTGATTATATTTAACTAGTTTCTCATATTGATTAACTACTCAAACATTACATTCACTGTACAAATAGAAAACCAGAAGTTACAATATATCAAACCCTAAACGACTAACTGCTAAGTAATCGAATGACAAACACTTAGAATTTCAAAAAAGGGTTTGGAACTTGGATATTACAATTTTGACTTTGACCAAAAAAAAAAATAAAGATGTTTGTGATTGTATTTGTATGGTCTACCATTTTCACTCAATTTTGTCCAAATTTTACAAAATCAATTTCAAGTTCATAAATCATATTCTCTGAACCTGAGTTGGTGGCAATTAGAAAACAATTGTGTATGTTTGATTTCAATTTTGAAAGAGGAAAAAGTGATTCTATAGGTGTAAAATTGGTTTTGACATGTTTGATTCCTTTAAAGTAGACCTAATTTGGTTTCCTGAATTGATTCTACTTGAGGTTAGGATATGTAGTTTTAGAATCTAAACATGACTTTTACACTGAAATTGACTGTTTTTGCATAAATGTATCTTGGCGTAAATCACTTTCAACCATAATCAATTTTGCCACAACAGCGCTTAGTGCAAGTTTAAAATCACAAGAAGTTTGTCAAAATCATGGTACCACCGTAATTTTAACTCCGTTGAAGCTCCAAAGTGTAACTTCAATCAAAATCACAACAGCTTCCCTCACCGTAATTCCACCAAATTCCATATGATTCCAAACATGCACTTATCTAATCCAAAAGCAGTGAAAGGCATGCTACGTGTGTGCGGACGAAGCATTTAAAACGAGAGTATAATCTTTTCACAAAAAACTAAATATAACCAGGAATAATAAAGCAAAAAAGAAAAAACAATTGTTCATTATAACTATATAAACGACACCATGAAGAATAACCTCCTTTATTCTAGAATAATAGATTAAATTTAAGCAACGGGAAAAGATCCAGCACATTCGATTCCACCTTACCTATAAACAAAATTTCAACAGAGAGAAAATCTACGCGAAAACGAAAAAGATAGATATACCTTAGCGAATCCCTCAGCAGTACCAGTTTGAGTACCGTAGAACACAGTAACTTTAGTCTTTCCAGGACCAACATCGACATCATCATCTTCCTCTTTCACCGAAAACTTCGGAACTATAACCGGCTTCAACTCTCTGCTCCGATCCGACGATTTCCTCCATAGAAACACCAGAAGTCCAATTATGACGGCGGCGGAGGTAGTGGCGATAAGAACAACCGAATCGGAGACGGAATCGCCGAGAGAAATTCCGAGGACGGATTCAATAGTACGAACCAAATCGGAATTGGAAGAAGTCATGGAGTCAATAGAGTCAAAATCAGTTGAAAATTTTGAGGAAAACGAGTTTTAATCGAAGGATTTGTCGATTTCTTCGTCTCTCTCTAAACCTAGAAGAAGAATTAGAGAGAGACTGAAGATAAATTGGGGGAGATTTGTGATTGGTGATAAAATAAACGTCGTTTTCAGGTTAAATTAGCACGATGCGGATTTCAGCGCTATTCGCACCAGACGAGCTCTCGCGGCGTTGACAACTACCACAAGAAAAGCTAACTTTATTTTATTTTTTTTCTTTCTTTATATGGGAGTTTTCTCAAACTTTCAATGCTCCGGTCATAAAAAAACTGTCCTCTCTTCTTTTTCTTTTTTTTAATCAAATTCAATGCTCCATTACCATTGAATGAGAAAATGGTTGTAATTTTCTGTTTTACATTTTTTTTATAGAAATTTACTCTAAAATAGTATTATTAGTTTTTTTTTAGCTTATTTTTAGAAATTTTAAAATAATTAGATATTTATTTTAAATATTTTACCATGAGCCGAATTATATTTTCTTTGCAAAAATAATATTTTTAAGATAATATACTATTTTAAATAAATTCTTTTATTAAATACATTTTAAAATTTTACCGTTCAAAAAATTATAACAAATAAATAAAATATTTTTTATAAAAATATTATTAATAGTTCTTTTAAAAATGTTTTTATAAATATTTTATAGTAAAGAAGTTTTTTTCTTTAATTTGATAAACAAATACAAAAAATCTAGATGTTTTAGTATTATATTTTTTTTACAAAGTTTAACAAGAATCTAATATTCTCCAAACAATTATATATATATATATATATATATATATATATATATATATATATATATATATATATATATATATATATATATATATATATATATATATATATATATATATATATATATATATATATATATATATATATATATATATATACCAATTAAAGTCTAAAAAGAAGATTAAGAAGATCTAATTCTTTCCACTTTATAAATATTTTTTCTTTTACGTTAAAGCATGTATGAGATTCATTTCCTAAGATTTCACTTCACTTTAAAAATTTTCACAATTAATTTGAGTGTTGGAGTGTTAATTTTATAGATCTATCTTTAAAGATGAAAAAACACGAGAAGCGGGGGTTGAGTTGGGTTGACTTTTTCTTCTTTTAAACGTTTAGAATTTTTGCTTCTGATGGTTTTTTATAGAGTTTGAACACAAGGTTCAGAGTCTAACACAGTAATTAAGTTTGACCTCTAAAGAACCTTATCAGATTCTGAATCAGAATCTTATTTGGATGATCAGAGTTGACATCAACAAAAAATGTAAGTACACAACCAAGCAAACACCTTTCTGTAATAGGAATGATAAATTGAAGTTCGAACAACCAAGTGAGAGATATTTCCTTAAGTCTTTGTGCGATCAAAAAGGTTATGAGTCTGTGAGAGTTGTCTTGGTATAAGAGTTTTTGCTTCAGAGGCTAACTTTCCTTCATACTTTACTCTTCAGAGGCTGATCACATCAGAGTCCTCTTCTTGGCTTCTGAAACTTCAGAGTCTTGGTCATCAGAGGTTGACTTTCTTCAGAGTCTGGATCTCCATCAGAGATAGAGTCTTCAGAACCGATCTTTATAGTCAGAGTCTGATCTTTAAATTCAGATTCCTCAAGCATTTTATTCATCTGTTTTTGGTGATATATTCTTGCATACTTGAACAGATGTTAGATTGCCCAATTGTTCTTTAAATGCTTTGTTATCATCAAAACTCAATGGACGTGGTATTAACCAATTTTGTTCCAACAATCTCTCCTTTTTTGATAATGACAAATAATAGTATTTAAGAATAATGATTGTTGATTTAATTAACTTATTGACTTCAGGATCAGAGGTTTTAAATCTCCCTTTGAGTCTGATAGTCGAGATGGTGAGGTTTGTAAGCTCCCCCTAAGTTCTGCCCATGTTAATTAAATTTACCCTTAAAGCACAATAATCAATTCTTCAGAACTTAACCATAAAACAATATCAATTAATTAGATTCAGATGCTTAAATACTTAACCTCATTCTCTCTCTTTTGTCATCAACTAAAATATTAGACAAAAGAAGGAAAAGATGCTGAAGAAAAATGTGTGGAAAAAATTTCTAAGTAAAAATAAATAAAAACAGCTTCTGCAATCCCCCCAAAATTAAAAAATGGTTTTCAAAGATTTGAACAATAGCAAGATTAGTTGAGAATATTTCTTCAGTTCTCGAGACGGTCAGACAAAATCCTTTAAGCTTTCAGGAATTGGAAACATCATAAGATCATTTAAATTAAGGGTTGGTAAACCCTAGAGTAGCATGCATTAAAGATCATTGGTGATTAAACTTTCACACACAATGTATATGACACTCAAAATCCATTATAAAAGAACGAAACATGGGTTAAGACCACAGATCTTCATCCAACTGCCTTTCATACAAGATGAGCACAACTACTGAAAACACCAGAATCAACATCTCTTAAGAGACCATTACGGTTATAGGGACCAACACTTCCAAGAAACACAATCTTCAGAGACATAAAAGAGTTTAACCTTCTGAATCAAGCACCTTCATTGAGGCATTCAAGCCAAGAAGGACTTCAATGTCGAGAAAGAAGCTCGAGAAGAAGAAGAAGAAGAAGGCTCCAGAAATAATAGTCTACTTTGATTCTAACACGGAAGATGGGTGGGATATGGACTGGGGAAACTTCCTCATAGCTCTAGGTTGGAGTGATGATTTTGAACTTGTAGAAAAGCATCTATAAAGTCATTCCAACGTAATGAAAATTTAACCAATTTTCCTTTTTGCAAATATACTCCTTTTTATTTTCTCTTAATTCCTTTGAATGATCTATTGATAGAGAAGTCTCAGAATTATCTCAACTATTTAAGCCTCGGAAAAGCTATTTTTAATTTTGCAAAGAAAGACTATTTTTAATTTTATCAGAAAGCATAATAATTCTCAATTAATATAGCTCAGTATATGAGCAAACACATCACAATCTAAAGGATAAAAATAATCCAACAGATATAACACAAAAACACACAAAAAATCATTCAGATAAGTGACATATAAGTGAATAGAATATATTCAAATAAAAACAAATATCACTTATATGCTATTAGAGACAATTGCATCAAATTCTTAGTTTCATATGATGAGATGCTTTAGAGTCTACTGTTCATCAGAAGTTGTTTTATAACTTCTGATCATATTAGCTTATGATCATCATCAGACTTTGACCCTCAATTTAGAACCCAACATTATTATGTAATAAAATACATGTTCAGATTATTTTTAATAAAGTCTTTTAATAGTACGAGACCCGGTAAACATATCAGCTAGTTGATGATCAGTATCAATGAACTGTATATCTATTACATCTTTCTAAACAAAATATCTTGATAAAATTATGTTTGATTTCAATGTGATGGTTCTAGTTGATATTTCATCTTTCCCATAAATCTGATAATCCTCTAGCTGATATTTCATTCAAAGTAGTTGTGTGCAACAGTTCTCTTTAGATGCCTAAAGATCCTTTTGGCAATAGTTAAATGAGTCTCTCTAAGCTCTGATTGGAATCTTGCACACCTACACACATTGAACAAAATATTCCTATAAGTTGTTAAGTATAGTAAGGAACCAATCATATCTCTATACAACTTCTGACAGACCTTGGGGCTTTCTTCTTCCTTGTTCATATTGCATGTTGAATGCATAGAATTGTTCATAACTTTTCAGTCTTCAAGCCTGAACTTTTTCAGAAGTTCTTTAGAATATTTAGACTGATGAACATAGACTTCGTCTTTGTTTTGGTTTATCTAAATTTGAAGGAAGAACTTTAACTCCCCCTTATGCTCATTTCAAATTCAACTTGCATGGACTCAGAAGATTCTTTGCAAAGAAATACATTAGTAGAACCAAAAGTTATGTCATCAACATAAATTTGAACCAAGATTTCCTTATTAAAAGTCTTTATGAATATTGTAGTGTCAACTTGACCCTTTTGAAAGTCGTTATCTGACAGAAAATTACTAAGTCTCGTATACTAAGATCTTGGAGCTTGTTTGAGTTCATAAAGTGATTTCTTGATTTTAAGAACAAAATATGGATGGACTGAATCCTTAAACCCAGGAGATTGTTTTGACATACACTTCTTCAGAAATGACTCCACTTAAGAAAGCACTTTTGACATCCATTTGATATAAAACAATATCATGATGAATGGCATAAGAGAGGAGTGTTGAAACAAAATTGTTCATATCCCTTGGATTTTGATGATAACAAAGTACTTAAAGAACAATTGGACATACAAGCATATGTTCAAGTGTGCAGGATCATAAGTTTAAAAATCAACTTAGAACTGACCATGATAAAAGCATATGAAGATAAGCTAAAGGACTAATATTCTGACGGATCAGAATCTGATGACTCAGAACTTGGTATTTCAGCTTCTGGTGACAACTCAGATTCTAAAGACATGAGCTAAAGGTATCCTGATTTTGATTTGTACTATATTTCTAAAGTAGATCGGTCTTATCAAAACCAGGTTATGGAAAAAGTCAACTAGAGTTTCTTAGTGCAAGGCTCAAGGAAAGTTGACATGACCTCTTAAGTCTGCCCCAACATCTTGGTAGATACCTAGTATGAGAAATACACATTGGATAAAGTTATTACATAAAGGATAAAGATCTTAATAGGATTAACTTCCAATGTCTCTCTTGGAACTACTTCTTGAAAGAGAATTGCGATCCAAAACGCAACAGAATTTAAAATTTCTCCTTTAATGATCCTTACGAATGGGCATGATCAGTGATAAAATTGTTACCTCTTGTGGAGATTGTAACCTTTGATGTAGATCTACGGAGCGATCACGAACATTGAACGATGACAACGCCTCTACTCAATCCACACGAACAGATTCCTTCAATCTCAGTGCTAGCTGTTACGAATGAAGGCTTTGAGTGAGAGAGAGTGAGAGAGATAGAGAGAGAAACGAAATTGCAACTGCACAAATGCTTCTACACAAGGGTTCTATTTATAGAACCACTTGTGTGGGTTGCAAGCTAAAAAGCTCACTCAAGTGTATGTGGCCCATATCTAATAATATGCCAAAATCACTTAAGCGCGTGGTACCTTACCATATTTCATATTCTACCTAAGTACACCGTACCTTACGATGTTTTACAATTCACGTAAGTGCACCGTACATTACGGTATTCCTTAGTTACTCTATCTCTCATCAATCCGTCCTTTTGTGTGTGACTCTGTAGGTTTTCACGGCATTGACAATTATATTAAATCACGTATTTAACATAATAAACAGTGAGCGGTATCTAGCAACACATCACTGCTACCCAAGATACGAAAATGTCATGTGATCTGACAAATCCTTTTGTGATAATACTTATGTGTACAATTATCCTTTTTGCCCTTATGTCTATATTGAACCCAAGGCATAGACCGTGTCATCCTTGTCCAGTTCAATATTAGGTCCATAGACATTTATCCTGTTACGCAGGATGGGCAAATTCCATATAGGTCACTCATGTCCCTTAGCATGCTTCGTGGAGTATCCATCAACTGTATTTATGGTCATCCAGTTACGGAAAATGTTTGATCAGCAATAAGGCACTCGACTATACATCTATGGTCCATAGTGGTTTCAGGTCAAATGGTGGTATACACCATTATCACCATGAGAATTACTTATGACACTTTGCATAACATTCTATATAGTATTCTCACAGCGGGTCAATCCAGTATAAATATTACTCTTGATATTCATACCTATGTTTAAGACTTGATAACTCCTTATCCATGATCCATGAGATGTGATCATCAGTCTATATACATAATACTCTTAATGTTTTAATGTTATCCCACTTCACAATAAAGCTCGACTATGGATACTTTAAGAATAATGTCCTTATGTTTAATATGATCTCATAATTAAATCACACTTGATACATTAAACGGACTATCTATTCTAGGGACTTTATTAGACAAACATAATAAAGAAAAAAGCCTTTTATTATTAATAAATAATTCGATATAAGTACCAAAAGTATTGGCCTCTTGGGCTTACACCAACAATCTCCCACTAGCACTAGAGCCAATCAGGCATACCCCTAATGGTCATAGATCTAGTATGGCCATCATGCTTCTGTTGCGCAAGAGGCTTTGTCAGTGGGTCAGCAATATTGTCAAGTGTAGGTACTCTGCATATTTTCACATCTCCTCTATCTATTATCTCTCGAATGAGGTGATAACGTCTAAGTATGTGTTTGGATCGTTGGTGAGATCTAGGTTCCTTAGCTTGTGCGATAGCACCATTGTTATCACAATAGAGACCAATGGGACCCACAATGCTAGGAACTATGCCAAGTTCACTAATGAACTTTTTGATCCAAACAACTTCCTTTGTTGCACTTGAGGTAGCAATATACTCGGCCTCGGTTGTAGAATCAACAACTGTATCTTGCTTTGAACTTTTCCAGCCCACAGCGCCACCGTTTAAGCAAAACACATAACCAGATTGCGATCTAAAGTCATCCTTATCTGTTTGGAAGCTAGCATCGGTGTATCCAATTATAGCCAGCTCTTTCTGACCTCCATATATCAAGAATGAGTCCTTAGTCCTTCTTAAATACTTAAGGATATTCTTGACAGCTACCCAATGAGCATCACCAGGATCATATTGGTACCTACTCGTTGCACTTAAAGCATAAGAGACATCTGGTCGAGTACATAACATGGCATACATGATAGATCCTATTGCAGATGCATATGGAATCTTATTCATGTGATCCCTTTCTTCCTTAGTTGAAGGGGATTGTGTTTTTGATAGACACGGGCCATGTTGCATAGGTATGAATCTTTTCTTGGAATCATGCATATTAAAGTGTCTCAGCACTTTGTCTCTGTATGTACTCTGACTTAGGCCAAACAGTTTTTGTGATATATCTCTATAGATTCTGATTCCTAATATATAGGCTGCTTCACCTAGGTCCTTCATAGAAAAGCATTTCCCCAACCAAGACTTTACTTGTTGCAGGGTAGGGACATCGTTTCCAATGAGTAATATGTCATCTACATATAATACTAGGAAAGTGATCATGCTCCCACTAACCTTCTTATAGACACAAGGCTCATCTTCGTTCTTGATAAATCCATATTGTTTTACTATTTCTTCAAAATGAAGATTCTAGCTTTTGGAAGCTTGCTTCAATCCATAGATTGATCTTTGTAACTTATATATCTTTTGGGCTTCTTCTGGTATGTCAAATCCTTCAGGCTGTGTCATGTACACATCCTCAAGAAGATTCCCATTAAGGAAAACATTTTTGACATCTATCTACCATATTTCATAATCATGATATACAACGATAGCAAGTAAAATTCGAACAGATTTAAGCATTGCAACTGGTGAAAAGGTTTCATCATAGTCAACCCCATGAATTTGTTTATATCCTTTTGCAACCAGTCTTGCCTTATAGGTATGTACCTTACCATTCATGTTAGTCTGCTTTTTGAAGACCCACTTGCATCCTATAGGGTTAACTCCTACAGGAGGCTCTACCAAGGTCCAAACTTGGTTTGTGTACATGGAATCCATTTCAGATTTCATGGCTTCTAGCTACTTCTCAGACTTAGGACCAGTTATGGCCTCTTGGTAGGTCACAGACTCATCTTGATCCATGAGTAATACATCACCTTGATCAGTTATGAGATATCCATATCTCTCAGGTAGGTGACGTATCCTGCTTGACCTACGTTTGTCTTGTTCTACTTAAGCAGGTTGCTCTTCCACAACTACTTGTGTTTCCTGCTCTAATTCCTCCATAGGTGCATCAATGCTTTGTGATTCTTGAATTTCTTCAAGCTCTACTTTCCTCCCACTGATTCCTTTGGAAATAAAATCCTTTTATAGGAAAACTCCAGTTCGAGCGACAAACACTTTGCCATCAGAAGGATTATAGAAGTAATACCCTCTTGTTTCTTTAGGATACCCCACAAATAAACATTTGTCAGATTTGGGCTCAAGCTTAGTTGAAATTTGTCGTTTCACATAAATTTCGCAACCCTAAATCTTCATGTAAGACATATGTGGTTTCTTACCACTCCATATCTCATATGGTGTCTTCTCAACCTTTTTGGATGGAACACGGTTAAATGTGTAAGCTGTTGTCAATAGTGCATGTCCCCAAAAGGAGTTTGGAAGATCGGCGTGACTCATCATGGATCGGACCATGTCTAACATGGTTCAATTTCTTCTCTCAAATACACCATTCCATTAGGGTGTTCCAGGAGGAGTAAGTTGGGATAGGATCCCACGCTCTTTCAGATGATCATCAAACTCTAGGCTTAAATACTCACCACCTCGATCTGATCGAAGAGTTTTAATATTCTTACCTAGTTGGTTTTGTACTTCATTCTTGAACTCCTTGAACTTTTCAAAGGACTCTGATTTGTGTTTCATTAAATACACATAACCATATCTATTGAAATCATCAGTAAATGTGATGAAGTACTGAAAACCTCCTATGGCTGGTATGTTCAGTGGTCCACATACATCAGTATGTATGAGGGCCAAAAGATCATTAGCTCTTTCACTTTTTCCTGTGAATGGGGACTTTGTCATCTTTCCAATTAAACAAGACATGCATGTCTCATATGATTCATAATCAAAAGAGTCCAAGAGTCCATCTTTATGGAGTTTGGAAATGTGTTTCTCATTTATGTGGCCTAATCGACAATGCCAAAGGTAAGTTAGATTTAACTCATTAGGTTTCATCCTTTTAGTATTAATGTTATAAATAGGCATTTCAAGATCAAGGACATGTAGTCCATTGTTCATTTGTGCAGTAGCATAGAATATATCATTCAAATAAATTGAGCAATAATTATTCTTTATTATAAATGAAAAAACCAAACTTGTCCAAACAAGAAACAAAAATAATATTCCTGCTAATTGCAGGTACATAATAACAGTTCTCTAACTGAATTATTAAACCACTAGGTAAAGTCAATACATAAGTTCCTAAGGCTAAAGCAACAACCTTTGCTCCATTGCCAACTCGTAGGTCAACTTCACCTTTTGCCAGATCTCTACTCCTTTTTAGCCCCTGCACATTGGTACAAATGTGGGAACCACATCCACTATCTAATACCCATGATGCAGAAGTAGATAAATTAATTTCAATAACAAAAATATCTGAAGTTGAAGTCTCTACTCCATTCTTCTTATCTTCCAGGTATTTTGGGCAGTTTCTCTTCCAGTGTTCGGTCTTACCGCAATGGAAGCAGGTGCCTTCCTTTTCTATGCCTCCACTAGGCTTCAAAGCAGCAACAGTGGGTTTGGGTTTGGCAACTTCCTTGCCTTTCCCTTTATCACCCTGCTTGGTGGGTCTTTTCTTATGTCTCTTTCCATTTCCGATCATCAGAATGGACTTCCCTTTTGACTTCAGATTCTGCTCAGAAGTTCTTAACATGGCTAGCAGTTCAGGAAGAGATTTGTCCATATCATTCATATTGAAATTTAGGACAAATTGACTGAATCTATCTGGCAACGATTGCAAGATCAAATCAGTCGCAAGTTCCCTTCCGAGGGGAAAACCCAACCTTTCAAGGTTTTCCACATACCCAATCATCTTGAGCACACGAGGACCTACAGGGGCTCCCTCAACTAACTTGCCTTGAAAAAGGGCTTTTGAAACTTCAAACCTTTCATGCCTTGCTTGCTCTTGATAGAGCATCTTCAGGTGTTCGATCATATTGAACGTTGCCATGTTCTCATGTTGCTTTTGCAACTCTAAGTTCATGGTAGCTAGCATGAGACAAGCAGTTTCATTGGCATCATCGACATGCTTCTTATAAGCATCTCTTTCTGCCATAGGTGCAGCAAACTAGGAGGTTCCTCTTCAGGAACAGGTTTCTCCAAGACATACAACTTTCTATCATGTTTGAGGATAATCCTCAGATTTCGGTGTCAATCCAGAAAATTTGTCCCAGACAATTTTTCCTTGTCAAGGATTGATCGCAAAATGTTGTTAGAGGTGTTTGTTGTCATGGTAATCTACATGAAAATAATGAAAATATAAGTATCAATAACATATTTAATTAGGCCTTTAATTAAATATGCTCCCGCTATTTTACTCAAAACAAATGACCCTCACCATTTGATTCGGAAAATCCCGTTGGAAGATTTTCTAGTGGGTCGAGATCCATATTTCACTTTGTTTTAAGTCCGCGTAGGCGGATTACATAAAACTAGGTTATTTAGGTAGGAACTCCTTCCAATTGTATCTAATACAACTCTCAAATATTTTAGTTGGGTGAATAACTCCTTATTCCAATCTATCACATGGATCATTTCCAACTCTTGCTTCTAAATATATATAATCTTATTATAATTTGTTTAGTTAAGTTTGACCCATTGGTTTAGCAATTAGATATTACAATTATCCAATCGCACCTTACTAATATAGAACATGCACCTCACGTAGGCGAAACCTACATTATCTGATACTAGTCTTGATGAGTGTTAAAACTTGGAAAGCATAAACTTAATATTTAATTTGAGGGAATTTGCAATTATTCTGATCTCACCGACTTATTTATCATATAAATCGTCTCTCACATGCATCAACATACATAATGAAACAGTTATGACCCCTAGTGCAATTGTTCTCCCAAGCCAATGAGAGAACCTAAGCTAACCTAATAACGATCTAAGCTTCTCCAAGCAAGATCTTCAAGGTTGTCCTCCTTTGATATTAAATTCTTCTCTTTCTTCATAACATTACATTACATAAAAGAAACTCGTTTTACATACGAGGGAGTGAGATGAGAAAAGAAGTTACATTATGATACTAAAAGAGAGGCACGACACGCAGGTCGTATTTTAAAAACCCAAAACAAAATAAAGGAAAACTAAGGTCATAACCGATCACCACAAGACAATAATAATAAACACATTATTATTATTAATTTTAATTCTTTTAATTAATTAAAACCAAATTAAATTTTGGCGACCGATCACACTACGCGAAGTTAGCCGAGGGTCCGCTGCCCGATCAGCGGGACGGGGGTCAACGGGGCAGCGCCCCTGGCCGAAATTTTTAATGAACAATCATTTGAAATCGACGCCGTTTTTCACATCAATACTTGATACTTTAAAGCACAACTCTTGCACAGTCACAATCCTAATCGCATAACTCTTTGACAACACAACCCTTGTGCCGTCATTAACCCTAATGCACCAATTTCAAACCGTCAAACACACCTCGATTGTTAATTCAGTATGATTGATCAACACGTCATTGCTTCACCATACTAATGTCGGATCAAGAAGCAAACGACCATTGATCGCTCAAAGGAAAACAACCATTAAGTGTTTGAATGAACAAAATAGAAACAATATATCATATATTTGCATCAGGATTACTTATATCATATATATAACTTGATCGATCTCAATTGCATAACCCATGGACGATCGATGTATCGCTGCTTCACCATACTAATGTCGGATTCCAAAGCATAGTCAACATCAATCATCCAAATCGCACACACATGATGCCAAATTTAATTACTCATTTATTCTTTGATTCATTCTGTCTTTTAATCATATTAATACAGAAAATACAGAAAATAAACAGCTATCAGATGTATGGTTTTGTAAGTGGCTCTGATACCACTGAAGGAGAATTGCGATCCAAAACGCAGCGGAATTTAAAATTTCTTCTTTAATGATCCTTACGAATGAGCATGATCAGTGATAGAATTGTTACCTCTTGTGGCGATTGTAACCTTTGATGCAGATCTACGGAGCGATCACGGACATTGAACGATGACAGCGCCTCTACTCAGTCCACACAAACGAATTTCTTCAATCTCAGTGCTAGCTGCTACGAATGAATGCTTTGAGTGAGAGAGAGAGAGAGAGAGAAACGAAATTGCAACTGCACAAATGCTTCTACACAAGGGTTCTATTTGTAGAACCACTTGTGTGGGTTGCAAGCTAAAAAGCTCACTCAAGTGTATATGGCCCATATCTTATAATATGCCAAAATCACTTAAGCGCGTGATACCTTACCATATTTCGTATTCTACTTAAGTACATCGTACCTTACGATGTTCTATAATTCACTTAAGTGCATCGTACATTACGTTATTCCTTAGTTACTCTATCTCTCATCAATCCGTCCTTTTGTGTGTGACCCTGTAGGTTTTCGCGGCATTGACAATTATATTAAATCACGTATTTAACATAATAAACAGTGATCGATATCTAACAATACATCACTGCTACCCAAGACACGAAAATGTCATGTGATATGACAAATCCTTTTGTGATAATACTTATGTGTACAATTATCCTTTTTGCCCTTATGTTTATATTGAACACAAGGCATAGACCGTGTCATCCTTGTCCAGTTCAATATTGGGCCCATAGACATTTATCCTGTTACGCAGGATGGACAAATTTCATCTAGGTCACTCATGTCCCTTAGCATGCTTCGTGGAGTACCCATAAACTGTCTTTATAGTCATCCAATTACGGACAATGTTTGATCAACAATAAGGCACTCGACTCTACATTTAGGGTCCATAGTGGTTTCAGGTCAAAGGGTGGTATACACCATTATCACCATGAGAATAACTTATGACACTTTGCATAACATTCTATATAGTATTCTCATAGCGGGTCAATCCAGTATAAATATTACTCTTAATATCCATACCTATGTTTAAGACTTGATAACTCCTTATCCATGATCTATGAGTAGGGGTGTGCAAAAAAACCGGTTCTTCATAACCAAATTGGTATCCAAATTGTTCCACATTTAAAAAACCAAACCAAATACTAAAATAAAATTTTGGGTATCCATTTTGTTATCCAAATATAAACTGTTACCCATTATAAAAATTTGGTTTTGTTATTGGGTATCCAAATTTTATTATGTGTTAAATTTTTATGGTTGTCTGTTTTCATGTTTTATCACATTATAAATCAATTTTATATTTTAAATTTTTTTAAATTTCATAAAAATAATTATTTTAAAAATAAAATTCAGATTTTTTTTCTTTTAACGAAAAAATATTATATTCGGAATTTTTATTTCAAAAAAATTATATTTGATATTATTTTTCAAATAAAATATTTTCTTCTAAATAAAAAAATAGTTTTTATCAAAAATATTTTGTATTTTTTTCAGTAAAAAAATTCTTTTTATATTTTTTTTGATTTTTTTAATATGATTTTTTTAATATGATTTTTTTAATTTTCAAAAAGGTTATTTTTTCAAAATTTCAGAATAAAAAAAAATATTTTCAGAAAAAAATAATTTAAAAATAATAATAATAATTTTTTATAATTTCAGAATAGAAATTAATTTTTATTTTCAGAATTTTTTTATTTTTGATTTCCATTTTTTTAAAATAATTTTTTTTCAGTTATTTTTATTTTTTGGATAATTTTTTTAAAGTTTTTTTTTTCATTTTCAAAATATAATTTTATTATTTTCAATTTTTTTTGATATATTTTTTTCTTTTTTTTGAATATTTGTTATTTCTTTTTTACAGTTTCTTTCATTTCTTCTTCGTCAATGAATAGTGATTGATCTCAAGAGCGATTAAATAGAGTTAAGAAGTTGTTGGAATGAAAACTAAATTTGAGAGAAAATTGATCCAAACAAAAACTAATTTTTTTTAGTATAAACTGGTTATTAACCAAACCGATCCAAACATAAACCGATTTTAAAAATATAAACCGGTTTTATCAAAGTGGTTTTAAAAACCAAACCGATCCATATATTTGGTTCAATTTGGTTTGGATTTCGAACCATGCACACCCCTATCTATGAGATGTGATCATCAGTCTATATACATAATAGTCTTAATGCTTTAATATTATCCCACTTCACAATAAAGCTTGATTATGGATACTTTAAGAATAGTGTCTTTATGTTTAATGTGATCTCATGATTAAGTCACGCTTGATACATTAAACGGACTATCTATTCTAGGGACTTTATTAGACAAACATAATGAAGAAAAAAAACCTTTTATTATTAATAAATAATTCAATACAAGTACCAAAAGTATTGGCCTCTAGGGCTTACACCAACACTTCTTTACAAAGATCACTTGTGCAGGTTACCTTCCAATGTCTCATTTTCTGCCTTTATAAAAGGAGTTGAAGATTTGAAGGAAGTCAACTAACCATCTAACAAGAACAACACTAAGCACAACTTTTATCTAATAAAGTTTTTATAACTGTTTACTACACAAGTTCTTGAGATTTCTTATCTTTGTATATCTTAGAAATATTAAGTGTTTAAGAATCTTTGTGTGTGTTGTATTACTTCTATACTTATGATTTTACATCAAGTATAACTGTTATCTATTCTCATATACTATTTGTTTAGAGTATATGAAGTTTCATGTTGGTTTGCTTGAGCAGTGAAAGTCTCTTGCTAGTTTGCTTGAGCAGTGTAAGCTTATTGCTTGTGTGCTTGAGCAGAAGCCTCTTGCATGTGTGCTTGAGCATAAGTCTCTTTCTAGTGTGATTGAGCAATTGAATTCTCTAGTTAGTTTGTTTGAGAAAAGTGTAATATGTTTGATTATAATGAAAATCTCTTATTGGACAAAGGGAATGGATTACTTTCTGTTTGTGGGAGGAACCAGGATAAGTCAGTGTGTTGCTTTACTTCTTGCTTCTGAATATTATCCATTCTGCTGCTAACAACTATAAGATCAGATTCTGAAGTTGGTTTTGTTAGAACAAGATTTGTTCAAGCTCCTAAAAGGTTTTGATGATAACAAAATATTTAAAGAACAATAAGGTTTATTAATGGTTATTCTAGTGTGCATGATCAAAATACATTAACCTTGACACAAATCAAGTTAATCACTAAGAAGAACCAGTAAAGGAAGCAAAGTTATTTTGAATCTGAAGGATCAGAACCAAGCTTCCAGACTCTGATGAGTCTACCCGAGTCTTTTAGGTGTTGAACCTAAGCTTACATGAAATACAAAGATCAACAAAGCTTTGAAGACTGGAATTGTTTGAAGCAAGCAGTCACTGTCATAAGGAATGACCCTGTAACTTCTGAACATGCTTAATCAACACTTATGAAGGATCTGCTTTAAAGGATTATTTCTCTACGTCAAGTCATCAACTCTGCAAGTTTTTATCCATACTAGTTCTGATCAAGACTCTGATGAATACAAGATCAAAACCTGTGAACTCCAAACTCTGAAGTCTCACTCTAACCAAGCTCTGAAGACATACTTCAACTTCTGATTAAGCTTTAACTAATTCTATAAAGAGCCTCTGAATCAAGAAGTTAAGTATAAGGATAGCAACGACTTTGAACAAGCTTCAGCAAACGTCTACAAGAGGATTTCAAGTCTGGAGTTATCTAAAGAAGATCATGTGACAACGGTACAATACTTTATGTCTAATCAACATAAAGGTATGTTGCCAGGATCTTATCTTTCCAACTGCCATGAACTCTAATATCTTTTTTCAACGTCTTTATGCAAGATGAGTTTTGGCTCACTATATTGTACAACAACTAAAGACCTTCAACGACTACTTGTATCTTTGGTAGTTTCAATCTTCAACAGATCTATTCTCATAATCTATTTATAGATGAAGATTAAAAACATTCAATAAGTATGTTATGACTAAGATGAATGTGAGTTGAAGAATATGTGATCGTGTTCACAAAGATGTGATACCGGTTCATAGTATTGGTTGAGAGAGAGATTGTGTTTTATTCAGAAAACACATATCTACGAAACACACAATAAATAGAAAATATAACCATAAGGGTTAAGTGTGTGAGAGCAAAGCGAAAATGATCAAGGAAGATCATCAGAACAGAAAGGCACAACAAGAGAAAATATGTGCAAGGAGAGAAGAAGAATGACCATTTCATTCTTCCATACTCAGGAGCAAACAACTCACATTCTACTCAAAAGTGTAACCCTTTGTGTATCTGCTTATGCAAAAAGGACACAAATGAACACAAGGTTAATGCCAAACTCTTTTGGTTAAGAGATTCTGAAGACTCTATCTGTTATGCTCAGAGTAAAGTCCTAATCTGATTAATTAGGAAAAAAGTCTCTCGACTAGACATGGATGCATATGGAAAGATTTGGAATCGATGCATAGGTTGGGGAAGGTGGGATGGTGTTTTATGTAATGGGTGGTTAAGGGAGATAACTTTTTGTTTATCTTCATATTTATTTTATTTATTAATTTTTGGAACATATTTTAACCTTTTAATTATTGTTTTTTTTTGCACTATATGAGTTTAATGTTAATCGTTTTATTTTAAATTTGAGATTTGTGGTGTTTTTATATTTCTATTTTTTATGTGTTTCTAAGGTTTGAGATTGATATGGTGGCATCGAATAATTAATTAAGATAATTGATTTGATTAATTTAGGAATCGATGCATAGGTTGGGGAAGGCGGGGTGGTATTTTATGTAATGGGTGGTTAAGGGAGATAACTTTTTGTTTATCTTCATATTTATTTTATTTATTAATTTTGGGAACATATTTCAACCTTTTAATTATTGTTTTTTTTCACTATATGAGTTTAATGTTAATCGTTTTATTTTAAATTTGAGATTTATGGTCTTTTTATATTTCTACTTTTTATGTGTTTCTAAGGTTTGAGATTGATATGGTGGCATCGAATAATTAATTAAGATAATTGATTTGATTAATTTAGGTTGAAAGTTTTAAAAAAATTATGATTTTGATTTATGTATTTTGTTTCATATTTGAAGATTTGGATGTATTTAAGAGACGGGTTACGAAACAACAATGAAAAATATATGATGCGTAGGTTTTAAAGTTAAAATTTTAGGTTTGGTTGATTTTATGAATATTTTAATTTTAATATTTTTATCAAATAATTCATTTTATGGAAGACGGACTCAAATAACTATATTGGTTGACGTCTTTATATGCAACACAATTTTGAGAATTGCTTTCCACTCTAAAGATTGTTTTCTTATTTTCGTAAAAAGTCAAAACTATCATATTTCAGACACACTCCAAACACATTCATTTTTGAATAAGACCTTAAGACTCTGTAAAAAAAAAACGAAAAAATGCATTTTAGTGTAAATTACAAAAATGCATCTTCGGACGTTGTTTTAATAAAAAAACACATCAAATCTTTCTCCTTCCCCACTTCTCAAAATACACTCTCAAACAAAACTCTCAAAAATTTCAAAACCTCTCAAGTCTCAAACTCTCTCAACTCACATTCTCCCAAACTCATTCAACTCACTTCAAAGCTTCTGCCATTAACATCCAATCGATCAAAGAGCTAACTCAATATCAAACTAAATTCACATTTTATAAGTTTTTAATATATATATATATATATATATATATATATATATATATATATATATATATATATATATATATATATATATATATATATATATATATATATATATATATATATATATATATATATATATATATATATATATATATATATATATATATATATATATATATATATATATATATATAAACATTAGGTTATGTAATAGGTAGTTTGTATATGTTATTTAAATGTGAAATATGTTTGATAGGTAATTTAAATTATCACTTTTGGATGCTGGAATAGACTACATTTTCGCCATTGTTTTTCATCTGAGTTGCAGAACCTTACGAAGATGCATCCCCAAAATTTTACAACGTTTTGATTTCTAGAATCTGGAGATGCATCCCTGAAATTTATCAATCTGCATTGTTTGGCTTAAACTCATTGTGTTTCATCTCTGTAATGTTTGTGTGGTTTACTTATAAGCATTTCAGATGATAAGCAAGATAGATTGAGGCACAACATAATTGGGCAACATGCATCGGTTCAAAGGGAAATATCTCAAGCCTCGCAAGCACCTATTGTTTCTACCTAGTTGATGTGGACGCATCAACCTCTAGGGCTTATGCATCTCTTCCTTCATCTTCCTGTAGGAGATAGGTGTCACCCACCCAGGCACCTGAGGGGTTTTGGAGGAGACTCGTATGACTTATCGCTACTGCCTCTCTACCCGAACCATACTTCCATACAAGTTTAGGACATAGAGGTGAAATTCAATTTTATTCATTCTTTGAAAAACATGTTTGTTATAATATTCTAAGTTTCTGACGATGAAGTATTTTTCTCCAGGACCGTGGTGTTTTAAAATGCATCAACCATAAATGGAAGATTACTGGTCTACAACAACCTAATGAGCATTGGTTTTAGGATGTGATACAACTATCTGGACTAAGAGACTTGTGTAGGATAACTTATGTTACGGTTAACCATAACATGTTGTCTGCGTATGTAGAGAGATTACACTCGAAGATTTCATTTTCCACATGGTGAGATGTCTATCACATTGGATCATGTCTCATGCCTGCTTTTGATCAGGGGGAGACTGCTAGACCACAACATGATTAACAGAGATGACATAATGGAGATGATGATAGACTATCTAGGATCTAACCCAAGGGATGCCCTAAAGGATTTAAGAGCCACCCGAGGGGCTCATGCTAAGTTTCGATTCCTAGAGAGGTTGTATACATAACAACTGCATGATGTAGAGAAGGTTGCTGGTGATGATGAACATGTTACATAACATAGAGCATACGAATTGAGAACATACATGTTGTACTTGGTTGGCACGTCCATTTTTATGGACAATAGTGCCACTTATGTGGATCTGATCTACTTGAGATACTTCACTGACTTGGAGCAGATCCATGAGCACAACTGGGGGCGCTTATTTGGTATACCTGTACTCTAAATTAGCTTAAGGTTATACGTGGAAGACCAAACAGATAACATGCATCATCACACTATTGACAGTAATATTTCTACATCTTTTAGTGTTTGTGTGTCATTTTCATAACATTTTTTCCACACCATTACTAATGATTCATATGTACCATTTTCAGGCTTGGATCCTCCAACACTTCCCACACATATTCGACTAGTCATGTGCTCCGACCTACACTAAGGATATGCCACGTGCTTCTGCATCCATCTTGCTCAGAGGGGATTAGGCAACAAAGGCATACATATTGTATCTTGACCGCATGGTAACAGAGGATATACACTTCCATACGTACGTCAATCATTATGAGTCGCGACTCTTAGACGACATTGCATTCTACTATGGATGGTTGACTTGTTGTTCATGTTTGATGTATCCTCGTCTGTATTAGTGCATCATGCGATAGTTTGGCTACATGCAGTTTGTTCCTAGAGACCTGTAGCGGGGTATTCGTTACCATTAGAGATATTGACTAAATCCAAGGTAAATCATACAAGTCGAGTTGCCACCACACTTCTATTTATCCAAAGGAATGGTTAGAAAGCGAACAAAAACCTAAAAGTTTTAACAAAAACTAGTAAAAGAGAATCAGAGATCTGGGTAAGGGGGTTGGTTATGTAATGGGAAAGTGTTAGGCACCCAAAACATCCTAGGTACTCCTAGGGAGCCCTTTTCATACTTGTTGCAAGGTTGTTGTTTTGTGAAAGTTTATTTGTGCAAACATGATTGAAGAGATGAGAAGAGAATATACAAATTATTTACATTTTTGTGTTTGGATGGATAAACCCATTGCCTACGTACCATCTTAAAAAGATTAGGATCAAAACCTCGTAGTCCGGGGTAAAAATCTCAAAATGAGTTGGTGAATTGATTGGTCCAAAAGCCTCAAGGTCTTTTGTTATCAAAGGGAGAAGACTCAACCTAAAACCACAAATCCACCATGTGAGGATAGCTTCAACATGCTAGTGAGGGGTTAACCATATAATAAGCATGGAAGACTCATTGTCCATCACTAAGGATATAGGTGAGTATTACATCTACCACAAAGATAACTCAAACCTAATAACTAAAGGTTATGAAAAAAGTTTTGATTAAGGAAGTGGCCATTGAAACCACAAAAAGACTTTTGAATGAGTTATATTTACCAATTAGAAGTATATACAATGTGGTCAAAGTGAACTTAAAGATTCAATTCAAAATAAGTATTATGAAAAGAAAGTTTGAAAATCAAAAGCATAAGGCTTAGGTTTCTAATATTGAAAACAAGAGTTAAATGTTTGCACAAAAGTTTTGGCTTGGGTTAGAGTGGAGAGAAGAAGAATAAGGGCTAAAGTCCTAAGCATGCAAGAGGTAAGGAATAAGAAACAAAACCACAATGGAGTTCCTCTCTTGAGATCATATTGATGATCCAAGTAGCTCCCATCCTTTGGAATAAGCAATCACAATAATAGTAAGCTCAAGCAACAATCAAACAAGCCTCTTAAGAGATCCTCAATGCATCTTGTATCTTTCATTTTGGATGAACATGGCAATGGTTCTTCAATTTGAGCTCTCATAGGATTCCCTAGCACAAAAGCACACACATCAAAAGTTCCATGAAGTAAATCAAGAATGGACAAGAGTGAGTTTAGAGATTTGGTCCTTCTAATCCATCTTCAACATTAAGATCCTTTTTACTCCATTTTTGCATAGGGAATATCCTAGAAACTAAGTCCATTTGTTCATTTCTTTGCATTTGGTTCACAATAATCAAAACAAAATACAAGCACAATAGTATATACACAATTATGTGCTCAAGTGAGTAAAAGGCAAATGGCATTAACATAAACATGTGCTCAAGTGAGCAAAGGAAAAAAGCAAATGGATAATATGTGCAAGAATAGTAAATTGCATAAAAGTAAAGGGCAAAAAGTAAATGTTAATTGTTAATGGTTAGTGTTAGTAGTTAGTGGGCCATAAGGAAAATTTAGCGCTATGTTAAGCAATCGTAATTGGACTTATGTAGAAGTCACAACTATCTGAGGCCGGTCAATAATAATGTAGGCAACAACACAAGTTAGAAGTCTTGATTAGTGAACCAAGTTCCAACAACTTGCCATGCCAAAAAGAAAAAGAGAATTGATCTTGTATTGGTTTAAGTCTTTTGCATGATTTAGGAGACAACCTATCCTTAATGCAAAGCCATTCACTTGATCAATTGATCAAGATGAAATAGATTTGAATCAAGGAAGGTTAAGTCTCCCTAATCAATGTTAACTTATCAACCTTTAACTCATTGATCAAAAAGAAGAAAGAAGAAGAAAAAGGAGAAAGAGATGAAAAGGAAATGTAAAAGAATAAAGTGCATAAGGTGAAATAAAATGTACCAATCCATGTGTGTTGACCAAATGACATTGAAAGTCAAAGTCAAATAATGAGAAATCAGAAATGGGATGAAGATTGGAGGTCAAACAACAAGCAAAATATTTTTGGCATTTTTTAATATTAAAATAAACTTGAATTAAAAATAAAAGAAAGGTCAAACTTCAAAATCACTTCAAATCAACCTTGAAAGGTCCAAGTGATTTATCCCAAGTTCAACAAGGTCAAACAAAGTTTGACAAAAAATTTCATCATTTTTAAAAGTCAGAAACTATTTTTAATCAATTAAAAATGAATAAAAATAACCTAATTGAACTAAAATCTCAAATAAATCTCAAATTAATTAAAAAATTGATGAAAATATTTTTCATAGATCCATCATCATTCAAATAGGTTAGGAAAATATTTTTGTATTTTTTGAATATCCAAAACTATTTAAAATGAATTAAAAATAACCAGAAAAGAGAAAATTCACAAAAAATATCAAATGATAAAATAAAAAATATTAAAAATCAAAATCACAAACTAGAATTTATTTGGAGAAGAATGCAATTGGTCCCATATTTTTTGGATTTAAAATGAAGAAGATATGAATTTTTGAAAATAATGGAAATAAAAGAAATAAAATCAAAAAAATCAAAAAATCAAAAAAACAAGGAGCGCTAGATCTGAGCTCATTAATTGAGCTGGCAGATCATACGCTCCAGAGCGCGCTTCCACCATAGACCAAAGTCCACGCGTAACACCATGAATTAATGAAAGTCATAAGAAACAAGGGTGGAGATTAGATCTGGAAATCAGATCCAATGGTCCACAACGCGTCTGGCAAATGGACGACCACCGGAGCCACCTTCTTCTCCGGTGAGAAGCCAGAATCCGGTGACATTTGCAGGTTTTCAAACCTTCATCATTTTGCACGATCCTTATATCAAAATAAAGCTGGGGTGATGTACATCACCCCTGTAACCTTGAATCACACTCAAGATTCCTATAGAGTAATAAATCCGAGATGGAAGATTCAGGTATGAAAAATGCAGTTCGATAAAACACAAAATTGAAGTTACCACTAGCTTGCCTCTCAAGTGAGGACTTCAGAAAACACAATGGCCAGGCAAATAGATCAAAGAGTAATGAGTTTCGAAGAGAAAACCAGTTGATAATCAACATTGGATTCTGGAAATTTGAGCTTGCTTCCTTGCTTCCTTTGGCAAAACAGAAGATCAATGGAGTAAAGGATGAAGGTCTAGAAGCTTTAGATCCAAAGATTCAACCAGATGTAGTTGAATTTTAGATCTGAAAAATTTGAAGAAAAGTGAAATAGCTTCTTTGGTGAAAGGTTAGGTTTTCAGTTCTGCAGCATTATAGGTTGATTCATGGATCAATTTTGAATGGAATAGAGCTCCTATTTATAGATGGAATGGAAAGGTAAGTGTGATCAAAGTCGTGTGCATGGAATTGGATATTCATCGCATGGGCTTGCATGATCACTCAAAAGGCCCAAATTCAATGCCAAATGCAATTTGAAATCATACCAAAGTGAAACGGACGTGTAATCTGAATGGTAATTGCTTGTGCATGGAATTTTGAGGTGTTATGCATAATTGAACCAAAAGCTTCTCCTCTTCGAAAATACCATTTGCCAAATCCAAACATGAGCATGTGAATAATGGTTGGAAAGGTTTTGATGTAAGGAACAATTTCTATGTTGGGAAAAAATCCATTTGAAGTGTGGAAATTGGTGAAATTGGAGTTTAAAGTGCAAGGTGCAAAACATGTAAAGGCAAAGTTTCTAAATTTGGCCAATGTTCAAGCCCCTCTATTTTGATGATGCATGCCTCAAATGGAAACACCCTCAACATCAAAGTTGTATATCTTTTCAAGACAATCAAAATGGACTTAAATTTTGCATCATTTGGATTTTTGATGAAAGAGTTATGGGCACTTGAAGTTGGACTTTTTTTTGCCTTTTAATGCATTTGGTCCAAAAGGACCTAATGTCTTGCATTATCACATGTATTTCCTTTGAGATTTTGAAATTTTATTAAACATAACATTTGAAGTAGACATCTTACACTTTCTAATTCATTTAATCCCACCTCAAAATCATAAAAAATGAATGAGTTATGTCCTTGGGAAGTTGACCTAAAATTAGGGTTTCAATCAAAATGACCTATAATGTCTTGGAATGGGAGATGACCTTCCAAGCTTCAAATCAATTTTTGATGAACATGAAAGTTGTTCATATTGTCCTTAAGAATATTTTTTATTTTGGGATCATCTCCATTTGACTAACACATAACAAGTTAGGTCTTAGTGCATTTCAAAATAGTCAGATGAATTGACTGATCAACTTCTCAAGTCCATGACTCATATCTTGATGAATTGATGATTGAGGACACTCAAATAAGTTCAAATATGCATGAAATTATGAATTAAAGAACTTACCTTGATTGTTTTTGACCATGGGTTGAGGTTACTTCAAGAGCAAGGCATTGTGGTGCACAAATGAATTAGGGTTTCTTTGGGGAACAAACCTCAAACCCTTCGACTTGCTTTGATCAAAATGATGAACTGAGAAGCTAGGGAGGCATATTTGATGGATGAGAGCTTTGGTAACCATTACCATGCTTGCTTTCATCTCCTCTTGGCCATATCTTTGTATCAATGATCTCCTTAAAGCTTTGGACCTTGTGATTGCTCAAGCTACAAACAAAAGATGTTAGTGACATATTTTTGTGCTTTTGGTTAGTAAAAATAAGAAAAGCAATAATATACAATTCAAGCATGCTTGGTGATCTCAAACCACTCACAAGGGATCCCACCCAAAGGTAAGGGGAACCAAGATGCTTATGATCCTTGAGGCCATGCAAATGAAATATTGCCATGAGGGATCTTAGGGACAAAATTCGGGTCTTACAGATGCCCCTATTTAAGGTCATTCTAGCCGGAGAAGTGAAGGTTGAAATCTTCGTCTCGACGGGGTAGAATGGGCTTAAATAATAACAAAGAGATGAATTTTGGTCCCTAAGAGACCTCATGATGCAGATGTATGTATGCAAATGGTACAACGCTGTGGGGATAGGTCCACAGAGGCAAAGATCAGGAGGAAATCGACAATCCCTATGAATAATTCATTTTATGGGGCAGAGACTCTAACGGGGAGTAAAGGAATGAAAACGCGTGAGCAGGTCATGACTTGAAACTTGCTGAGAGACACTGAGAGAATCCATGAAATGAATCAATGGAAGGACTCGAGCTGACTCGAAGATGCATGTATTGGGGAATATGCCAATACAGCAAAATTATCCGCAACGGATACTTCGGATAAAAATCCGGACTCAGGTGGGGATGTCCACTAAGGACTCAGCTGAGAAAAAAAACAAATGAGGTATTACTGGTTACTGGGTAATAAGCTCAAAAAGAGATCACGTAATCCCACCGGCATAAGGGTGAGGGGAAAACATGCTCCGGGAGAATGAATATCTAAGACCGGTATAAGGGTGAGAGATATCAATCAACCAAATCATCTGAGGAAGACCTAAAAGGTATATTTCAACTCAGGAAAATCTGACTCCACAAGGGACAAAAAGTCATAATAGGGAGCAGAAGGAGGGAACACCAGGGATGTCAGATACTGGGCATATAATAGGTGACCAACCAAAGCGTGAATTGGGGAAAATTCCCAAAACACTCATCATCCAAAAGAGGGCTAAAAGCGAACTCGATTATGGGATGGACATTCGATTCCAAAAAGGGATACGAATCTTACTCAACTGGGGAAGAACAAAAGGCTTCGACCAAAGAGTGCATGAGATATATTATCTATTACCGTCAGAACGTAGATAATATACTTGCATGGAAGATTATCCACAACCGGTTACTGGGTTAATAAAGGATAAATCTACCGACAGAGAAAGGCATTGGGATACCGAAACTAGGTATATAATGATGACCATTCAAGGGGAGCAACAAGCATTACCGTCAACCGGTATATGAAAGATGACTGTTGGGGATAAACTGCTTAATCAGAGCAATTATCCGAGAAAATGAGGGGATATCAACACCGAATATTGGATGAAGATAACCGTCAAGAAGGGGATTACATCTAACGGATACTGGATAGAAAACCACGGAGGAGTAACCATCATCAATCAGGTTAACTCTGCAAGGGGATGAAATAGGGTTTACAACTACCGGTATAAAGGTAGAAAACCACAGACTCTGTCGGGGCAAAGATGGATAATTACTGGTTACTGAGCAACTATTCATCTATACCATAGGGGAGTGTAGGAAACAGTCACAAGAAGCCAATCTAGGATCAAACTAAAGAGGTCAGCTGAATCAAAACTCATCCTAGTGAGGATATAACTCAATAGGGAAACCCATCCCAATATATGTTGGGAAGGAACAGAAACAACCATCATCCACGAGGATATAACTCGGTGGGGAATATGGAAAGAAAGATAAACACTTTCTACTTAAGGAGCTGACTCTACATGGGGAGATCAGACACCGACATCTGCTTGGGAAATGCATTACCCACTAGCAGGGGATAACAAACAAAGATATATGGCAAAGAATGCAATCATGAATATCTGAATGTTTGAAAACTATATGCACGCATGCATGTTTTATGTATGATAAATGCTGACAAACAGACGTTTCTAACACAAACAACTCCAAAGAAAAAGTACACGAACATCCGGTACTACATCTCAAGAGAGAAAATCAGGTTCACTGGAGAGTATCCAATCTGATGAGGGCAAGAGATACCAAGAAGCAAAGATCTCTGCAGGGGGATGATCATCAGTCATTCCAGCTGGGGACAGGAGTTATTGCACAGATAAAATCCGCCACATAAGCAACTCCACTAGGGAATCTATCCGAGGAGGTGAAAGGATTTTGGGGATCAACCACCAAACAGGAAGCTTCCCAGGTCACCGCCAAATACCGTACTACCAAAGAGATCACATCTGCTGAGGAGGAAAGGTCGCTACTCTGCTGAAGAGAAGAGTGGTGAATATCTTACCAAACATTCCACCCAGTAGAAAAACCACAAAAGGCTCTGGAGGAAGATACAAGCCTGCCAGGAATATGAACAAATGTCTTACCCTGTTAGGGATCATACCATCCTTGGGAGAGCACTAGAGATCTCCTAAGTATCCTTTCGTCATTGTGAATGTTCGCTTTGTTTAAAAACAAATTATGAAAGAAATGATTATTTAAAACAATGATATTTTTTCAATTAAAACATGCAAAACATTTGTTGAATAGAAACAAATAAGAGTGCAAATAGTTGGATAAAGGCTCAAATTTATTTGATGGAATGGTAGTCTGCAAATGGCAAGACTCCATAGATCTTTACAAATTTGAAATTGGTGATATATATTGGAAAAGGGCTACATTGAACATAATGACCATTTCTCCACCAATTCTGAATCCGATGTATTTGAAGCTTCGGCTGATGACGAATGAGCAAGAATCTCTGACGGATGACAGTTGTAGAACAAAGTCTTGTCAGGATGCAGTTACTTGCCAAATCCCTAATTTTTGCCTAGATTGCCCCAGGATGAGGTACTCAATCTAGCGGGATACATATATTCATTTTTATGTCTCTAACTTTTGCTTGGACCGCCCTTTCGGGTTTTCAGTCCACCGAGACGCTCATTTTTGCCTAAGCTGCCCTTTCGGGTTTTCAACTTAGCGAGCTATTCTGTTTTTATTTTTAGGCGAAGTATTTCTTGACTGCATCTGAATTCACAGGACGAGTGAAATCCTCCCATCCATAGTTGTAAGTATCAAAGCACCGCCTGAAAAGGCTTTCTTAACGACATATGGACCTTCGTAGTTTTGAGTCCACTTGCCCCTGGAATCGGGCGCGAAAGACAAGACTTTCTTGAGCATAAGGTCACCTTCTCGGAACATACGAGGCTTGACCTTCTTATCAAAAGTTTTCTTCATCCTTTGCTGGTATAATTGACCATGGCACATGGCAGTCAATCTCTTTTCTTCTATCAAATTCAGGTGGTCATAACGACTCTGAACCCATTCAGCATCAATCAACTTGGCTTCCATCAAGACTCTCATTGATGGGATCTCCACCTCTACTAGGAGTACAACCTCCATGCCATAAACAAGAGAGAAAGGGGTTGCCCCTATTGAAGTGCGGACAGATGTACGATATCCATGTAAAGCAAATGGCAGCATCTCATGCTAATCTTTGTACGTGACAACCATCTTTTGGACAATCTTCTTGATATTCTTATTAGCAACTTCAACAGCCCCGTTCATCTTGGGTCTATAGGGAGAAGAGTTGTGATGCACAATCTTGAACTCACTACATAGTTCTTTCATCATTTTGTTGTTCAAGTTAGATCCATTACCAGTAATGATCTTATCTGGCACACCATATCGGCATATGATTTGATTCTTGATAAACTTCACGACCACCTTGTTGCAACCTGAAAAATACAGTGTGCGAAAAAACAACCGGCGAAAGAGAATGACAGGAGAGTCGCCACCGTGCGTTATTCATCCCAAAGGAGGGAAAGGAAACGCTCGAAGTAAACCTGAAAAAAGGAAAGGACAAGACGGTCTCGCAACCAAATCTTGGGTTCGGGAGTCGGTTATGCGAAGGGAAGGTATTAGCACCCCTACGCATCCGTAGTACTCTACGGGATCCACTTTTGTGGCTTTTTGTCTAAAGGGTGTGGGTTTGCCTAATGTACTATTTACTAAAAGGTTAAGAGAAATGACTCGCGTGGATGTCGCATCCACTGCATACGTATCTCATCTGAATATGAGAATCAGAGTCTTCGTAGCTCGGCTGACCTATGGGTTGGGGGATGTGTGCTCGCTAAGACATCGCGTCTTATGCCTACGTATCTCATCTGGAATGAGAATCAGAGCAAGTCGTAGTTCGGCTAACTACGGGGTCATGGAATGGGTTTTGGATGAACGACGTCACTACGAAATCTACCGGATGCTCGACCTTTGGAGACTTACTCGCCTGTAGTAGAAGGAGTAAACGTGTGTTATGGGTTTTTGGGTTTGGGATGCTCGAGGGAAAAAAGGCAGTCCTTGACGAAGGAACCGCGCTACATGTGGGGATACGAATACAAAACACAAAACATGTATCTCAAAGTAAAATACCACCAAGGGGCTCAAACATTGCCTCCTATCGAGGTCTTCCAGCTAAGAAAGCGATAAAGTATGAGAAAGGGAAAAAATTACCACACGGATAAAGATCCGAAGCTATAGCAGTTAAAGGGGCAAGAAACCCTGAAATGTCTCCAGCTGGACCGCCAAAGGAAATCAGTCAACACGAATAATCAGAATAAAACTCCAGGGGGTATCCCACAAATAAAGTGGGAAACCACGCGAGTGTCTCTGCGAAAGCCATGTGAGCCCTCACAAAACTCGACAAAGGGTTAGAGCAGCAGGATGAAATCAAGAGAAAACAATGCCATGGAAACACAAGACATGTTAGAATAAACAAAATAGGGTAACCCAGAGTTGCCCCTAAATCAAAATGTAACCACATGAATAATTCCATCAAAATTCACAAAAGGCTCACAAAAAAAGGTATCAAATTCACCCATAATACCTCATACATTAAGAGCATTCAAATAAAAGGCATAAAGATGATGGATATAGGGCAAACCTGATTGGAGAGCTTGATTGAAATTGAGTTGCACCCGTGAGGTTTACAAGTTGATTTCCCTTTAGGGTTTGGAGGCTGCTCTGAACTCTGTTAGTTCTTCTCTCACTATCTTTTTCCTCGGGGTTTTGTTCCAAGGAAACCTCAGAGTATTTTGCTTCTCTCCCTTTTTCTCAAGTGAATCTCCCAGTGTAACTCCAAGTGTCACTCCTCTACTGAAACTTCAGTATTTATAGACTGATTTTCGTGGGTAGTGGGCTCAAATGAGGGAGACCCAAGTCCAAAATAATTTGTTATATTTTATTTATTTATTTTATTTATTTATTTAATTAATTAATTAAAATTTTTTTGTTTTCTCTTTTTCTTTTTTTTTTTTAATGAAAAATGAAGGGTAAATTTTGGGGTATTACAGCTGCCCCTATTCAATCAACTGGAGACCCGGAAAGAAGATGGCAGTTGCTTTCGTGCTTTCGAGGTATCAAGGGATTGAATACAATAAAAGCCCAAAAATTTGCACTGAAGTGAAGTGAAGTAACAATGTCTGTCAGAATCGGCAAAGAGGTGGTCTTGAAAGAAGAATCCGTCTGGTACGGTGAGAGTCAGTCTGAATATCGAAAAAGAATGTTAAACTGGATACCAAAATAAATGGTAACACAGAAATAACCATGGCCTGAATGCCGATCATAAGTCTGAATACTGGAAAGGATTTCAATCTGAACATCGAAAAATGGGCCTGAATGCCACAAGTCGCATCGACCTGAGCGTCGGAAACTTCTTCGATCTGAACATCGGAAAGATTTGGCCTGAATGGCACTTCGATCTGAATATCGGAAAATTGGCCTGAATGCCACAAGCTGCATCGACCTGAACGTCGAAAACTTCTTCGATCTGAACATCGGAAAGACTTGGCCTGAATGCCACTTCGATCTGAATATCGGAAAATTGGCCTGAATGCCACAAGCTGCATCGACCTGAACGTCGGAAACTTCTTCGATCTGAACATCAGAACACTGGCCTAAATGCCACTTCGGTCTGGATACCGGAAAATTGACCTGAATGCCACTTCGGTCTGGATACCGGAAAACTGGCCTGAATGCCACTTCGGTCTGGATACCGGAAAACTGGCCTGTCAGCATTGGCAGAAATAGGGAATGATAATAGAGGCGGCGCATGGGCCAATGACACTTGCTAGGGATAACAAAGGTAAGTCATGAACAATCTTCAGTCTGAGTACTGGAAACAACTTCTAGCTTATCACTTGGGATACCGAGAATGTTTTATGCTTACATGCGTATGTTTGAATTTTTCAATGGCGTAATGCTCCATGAAAATGGAAATGCTACGCGATTTGGAAGGATGCAATGCAATATGATTCTACATGCAGGGATGCGAAATGCTGGGTAGAATGCCAAGCCGAGGCAAGGGGATCTGCTGGGGAAATGATTACCATCCTCTGGGCTCTGGCCAGGCTGCTGGAGATACACACCACAATGAACTCTGTGGGGAGATGACTAGCCATGCGGTGTTCTGGCCATACCGAGACTCTGATCGGGGAAAGAATGGCATTGGAAGCCTGCTGCTGAAGAAAGCTACAATGGTTCTGGCAACCACGATTTGCGAGAGATGACTCAGCAGGGGGAGCAAACACTGATACGGTACCGAGGTTCTGCTTTAAGGAAAGAAACCATGGATCTTGCATTGGGATTATCGATCTGGTATCGAACTCTAAGGAGCAGCCACTTCTGCTGGGAAGATACAGTCTGGCACTGTCAACCCCGTTGGGGATATGTAGTCTGGTACTGTCAACTCTACTGGGGAGTGTATGTCCTGAAACAACCGCTTGGGGAAGTTCGGTGGTGAGAAACTGCTGGGGATTGAAGAATCCAACGCTCTGATCAGCTTTGCAGGGATAAGACACCAGATTCGTCTGTTGGCGACTTCACTGGGGAAGATATTCACGATCGTCCGCAGGGGATTTTAATGGAATGCCCCGAGGGTATCTGTTCTGAATAGACGATCCAAAGCACTTAAAATTTACAGCAATTTTAAATGTTTATTAAGCATGTACCTGTAAAGCCCTTATGTGTCATGATGCAATGTTTATCAAAAATTCGGACGTCATTTTTGCAAACAAAACAGTAAAATGAAAATGAAAACAGAGATATACTGAATAACATGATTTTATTGATTGAATGGCCTCTGAATAGGCATTTACATTAAGAAGCAATCCCTGGAAAGAGGTAATCGCACAATAGATAAAAACAGAAATTAATCTAATGGCAATGTGAAATGGATTTCTATTGGGCTCCAATTCTGCTATGACTTGCCCGTCTTCAAGATCCTCCAGATGATCAGCTTTCTGAAAGAGTGATTGAACTGTTTCCTATCCTTCAAAAATTTCCAGTCATTGGCAGGAGATGAGATTCAGAACTACTCAGAACACAGTCATTCGCTTAATCCCTAACTTTTGCCTGGATCGCCCTTTTCGGGTTTTCGATCCACCGGGATACCCATTTTTGCCTAAGTTGCCTTTTCAGGTTTTCAACTTACCGGGTGTACAATCTTTTTTTATTTTTGTCCCTAATTTTTGCCCGAACCTTTTCATTTTCTTGGTTCGCCGGGACGCCCATTTTTGCCTGGACTACTCTTTTTTACTGTCCAGCGGGTCTATTTTATGCGAAGTATTTTTTAACTGCGTCTGCGTTCACAGGGGAAGTGAAGTTTTCACCATCCATAGTTGCAAGCATTAAGGCCCCACCATCAAAAACCTTGGTGACAATATACGGTCCATCATAGTTAGGAGTCCACTTGCCCCTGTGATCTGTCTGAGGAGGAAGGATCCTTTTCAAAACTAGATCTCTAACTTGGAAACAACGAGGACGCACTTTCTGATCAAAGACTCTCTTCATCCGACTCTGATACAACTGCCCACGACAAATGGCTACCATTCGCTTCTCTTCGATAAGACTCAACTCATTGAACCTTGTCTGAATCCATTCAGCTTCGTCTAGCTTGACATCCAACAAGACTCTTAGGGAAGGAATCTCCACTTCAACAGGTAGGACTGCTTCCATACCATACACAAGGGAGTAAGGGGTTGCCCCGGTCGATGTACGTACTGAAGTGCGGTACCCATGCAAGGCGAAAGGTAGCATCTCATGCCAATCTCTGTACGTGACGACCATCTTCTGCACAATCTTCTTTATGTTCTTATTTGCCGCCTCAACAGCGCCGTTCATCTTAGGGCGGTAAGGGGAAGAATTGTGATGCTGAATGTTGAAGTTCTGACACAACTCCTTCATCATTTTGTTGTTGAGATTAGAACCATTATCAGTAATGATTCTTTCGGGAATCCCATAGCGACAAATGATTTCTTTCTTGATGAAACGGGCAACCACATGTCTGGTGACATTCGCGAACGATGCTGCCTCGACCCACTTGGTGAAATAGTCGATGGCAACAAGGATGAAGCGATGCCCATTGGAAGCAGTCGGCTCAATCTTTCCAATCATGTCAATGCCCCACATGGCAAACGGCCACGGCGAAGACATCACATTCAGAGGATTCGGCGGTACATGCACCTTATCAGCATAAATCTGGCATTTATGACACTTCCGAGCATACTTGAAACAATCTGATTCCATGGTCATCCAATAATAACCCGCTCTCAACAATTTCTTAGCCATTGCATGTCCACCGGCATGAGTACCGAAGGAACCTTCATGAACTTCCTGCATTAACATGTCTGCCTCGTGTCTGTCCACGCATCTGAGCAAAACCATGTCGAAGTTCCTCTTATACAGCACATCGTCTTTGTTCAAGAAGAAACTGCCTGCCAATCTTCTCAAAGTCTTTCTGTCATTGTTGGATGCCCCTGCAGGGTACTCTTGATTCTTCAGAAAGCACTTGATATCGTGATACTAGGGCTTGTCATCGACTACCAGTTCAGCAACAAACACATACGCGGCCCTGTCAAGGCGCATCACATCGATCCTGGGAGCATGGTTCCAACGAATTACCTTGATCATGGAGGATAGAGTAGCAAGTGCGTCTGCCATCTGGTTCTCATCACGAGGTATATGATACAATTTTACCGTTGTGAAGAAAGTCAAAAGTCTTCTCGTGTAATCTCTGTAGGGGACCAGAGTGGGCTGGAGAGTATTCCAATCACCATTTACTTGATTGATCACCAGAGCTGAATCTCCGAAGATGTCCAGAGTTTTGATTCTTAGATCGATGGCTTGCTCAATACCCAAGATACAGGCCTCGTACTCAGCTTCATTATTTGTGCACTCAAAAGTCAAACGAGCGGTGAAAGGTATGTGGGCACCTTTCGGAGTAGTAATAACAGCGCCAATTCCACTTCCTCTAGCATTGACAGCCCCATCAAACAACAAAGTCCACTTTTCGTTTGGATCAGGTCCCTCCTCAACAACTGGCTCTTCACAGTCTTTTATCTTGAGGAACATGATGTCTTCATCAGGGAATTCAAACTTCATCGACTCATAATCATCAATCGGTTGCTCGGCAAGGTAGTCTGACAGAATACTACCTTTGATGGCTTTCTGGGATGTATACTGGATATCATACTCTGTTAAAATCATCTGCCAACGGGCAACACGTCCGGTGAGAGCCGGCTTCTCAAAGATGTACTTCACTGGATCCATCTTAGAAATCAACAAGGTAGTATGGTTCAACATATACTGCCTCAGTCGGCGAGCAGCCCAGGCCAAAGCACAGCAAGTTTTCTCAAGCTGCGAATATTTGATTTCACAGTCGGTAAACTTTTTGCTAAGGTAGTATATGGCATGCTCTTTTCGACCAGACTCGTCATGCTGTCCCAATACACACCCCATCGAGTTCTCAGTCACTGATAGGTACATTATCAGAGGTCTCCCAGGAACTGGAGGTATAAGGATTGGAGGTTTCTGTAGATACTCTTTTATCTTCTCGAAAGCCCTTTGACAATCTTCATTCCACCTGATAGCCTGATCTTTCCTCAGCAATTTGAAAATTGGCTCACACGTGGTTGTTAGGTGAGAGATGAACCTTGCAATGTAGTTCAACCTCCCTAAGAAACTACGGACTTGCTTCTCTGTTCTTGGCTCTGGCATTTCCTGTATCGCTTTTACTTTGTCGGGATCCACCTCAATCCCTTTCCCGCTAACGATAAAACCCAGCAATTTTCCCGATCTCACCCCGAAAGTGCACTTGTTCGGGTTAAGTCTCAGTTTGAATTTCCTCAAACGCTCAAACAGTTTCTGCAAATTCAACAAATGTTCTTCTTCTGTCTGAGATTTGGCAATCATATCGTCCACATAAACCTCGATTTCATGATGAATCATATCATGGAACAGAGTCACCATTGCTCGCTGATATGTTGCTCCGGCATTTTTCAGACCAAACGGCATCACCTTGTAGCAGAAGGTGCCCCATGGGGTTATGAAAGTTGTCTTTTCCATGTCTTCTGGTTCCATCTTGATTTGGTTATAGCCAGAAAAGCCATCCATGAAGGAGAATACCGAGAACTGAGTTGTATTATCCACCAAAACGTCGATGTGAGGTAATGGGAAATCATCTTTAGGGCTAGCTCTGTTCAGATCCCGGTAGTCGACACACATCCGTACCTTTCCATCCTTCTTAGGTACTGGGACGATGTTTGCAACCCATGGCGGATAATTGGTGACTGCTAGAAACCCTGCATCCAACTGCTTTTGCACTTCTTCCTTTATCTTGACAGCCATCTCTGGTCTTGTTCTTCTGAGCTTCTGCTTGACCGGAGGACAACCTTCTTTGAGAGGCAAGCGGTGTACCACGATGTCTGTGTCTAGCCCAGGCATGTCCTGATAAGACCAGGCGAAGATGTCAACGTATTCTTGCAGGAATTCAATCAACCCTTTCTTCACATTATCTTCCAAAGCAGCCCCTATTTTGATTTCTCTCTTGGCGTCTTTGATGCCGAGATTAATCACTTCAATAGACTCTTGATGCGGTTGAATAACCCTTTCCTCTTGTTTTAATAACCTGGTAAGCTCTTCAGGGAGTTCACAGTCTTCATCACCCTCTTCTTCAGCTTGAAAGATTGGATTTTCAAAGTCGAAGCGAGCCGTAGCAGAAACGTTATCAATAGGATCCGGTGATGTGCATCTGCATGAGTGATGGTATGTGCTTATGAGTGTGAATAAGAAGTGAAAACTAAACAAAACATTGCCATTTTTTTATTTTGAAAAACTGCAAAAATAGAAAGACAGGGAACGAAATATTTGAATGCAAAAATACGTCCTTTATTTATGATAAAAAATGCAAGTGTCACATAGATGGGCCCTACAATGAGTCATTACGCCCTGGGCGGAACGTAAGACTTGGATATGCATGAATAAACAAAGAAAATTACTCTTCAAGAAGAGTGACTTGGATAATCTCCTCAGAAGACCAATTGTTGAGAACTTCACCCGGGATCCTCGGACGCACCCAGTTGTCAATGTCACAATCCCTATCCCCATCTTCTTCGTCGACTGCAGAGACTTGACCATACTGAATGATGCCAGCACTGGAGAAAGTGATCGGCCCCTGAAGTGTTGTAGAAGTCAAAGCTGGCTGATACCCAATCCCGAACTTATCTTCCTTCACTGGTAATTCCAACAGACGCCCCCAACCGGGAGCAACACCTGAATCCACCACGGCCCGTGCCTGCTTAAAGGATGAGATAGAGGCACCCGCTTTAACCTCTTCCACCGGAGCTGCATCCTTGATTTGAACTGATTCAAAAGCCTGACACAGAGTCTCATGAATTTCACCTTCTACTTCTACATACTTGAACGTAGACAGGTTACTGACCAGGATGTCTTCCTCACCACAGACGGTGATAATTCGTCCGTTGACCGGAAACTTAATCTTCTGGTGTAGAGTTGAAGAGACTGCCCCAGCATTATGGATCCAAGGACGACCCAGCAGGCAACTATAGGAAGGACTGATATCCATCACGTAGAAGACAGTGTTGAAGGTTTGTGATCCAATCAGAATTGGCAATTCTACCTCTCCAAACACCGATCTCTTAGAACCATCGAAGGCTCTCACAATAAGATCTGAAGGTTTCAAGACCAAACCCTCTACTTCTAACTTCGACAGAGCTCTCTTGGGTAGCACATTGAGAGAGGAGCCTGTATCCACCAGAACATGCGATAGCACGGTGTCTCTGCATTCCATCGAGATGTGCAGAGCCTTGTTATGATTGCGTCCGGCTGATGTTAAGTCAGAATCAGTAAAACCTAACCCGTTGCTTGTATGCACATTGGCAACGATCCCTTCTAGTTGGTTTACCGAGATCTCTTGAGGTACATAAGCAGCATTAAGAACCTTCAGAAGTGCCTCCCTGTGTGCCTCCGAACACAATAGGAGTGAGAGAATGGATATCTTGAACGGAGTCTGAATCAACTGATCTACTACCTTGTAATCGCTTTTCTTTATGATTCTCAGAAGCTCGTCCACATCCTTTGCAAAAGTGGGCTCAGAACCTCCCTGGGGTGCAGAGGTACCCCCATTCACGGCTTGCTTGCCCTTGGCTTTCGCCACAGCATCAGCATTATCAACTTGGGTAACCGGTGGTGAGAACAGTCTACCACTCCTGGTGAATCGCCCGATTCCACCGACATTATCCACTGCGGGACCTTCAAGTTCAGGCTTCTGACCCTCTTCTACTTTCAGTGGTCGTTCCACCTTACGATCGTGCGTATACACGCTCCCCCCATAATGCCACGGAATGGCCCTTTCACTGGTGAAGGGTAAAGGACCAGGGGTTGTGATGGTTATAGTAGATCGTCGCACTGGTGGCACGGGTTGCGCTTCTGGCACACGGATCTGATTAGTTGGGTAAAAAATAGTGATAGTAGCAATATCACAGTGATACTCAGAAATTTCATTCATTGAAATGCAAGCATCCGAAACATCGGAATCAAGTTCAATTACATCAGAATCATCCACATTGGAAAAAATAACTACATCATCACGGATTACAGAATCAGTAGGAACAACATCTGCGAATTCATCAGTAGCGTCTTCAAACACTTCTCCCTCAACCCCTTCCACAGACTCTTGGACAGACATACCCTCAACCTGGAGGATACCTTTGTCGAGCAAGGCCTGAATACCCTGCTGTAGTTTCAAACAACCTCCACTCTGAGTGGCACAATCCAAACAACCCTTCCCACAACCGGGGAAGACATCGGCCTTCAGCAAGCATCCTTTGATATCCAACAATGGAGTCTTCAACTTCAACACATCCTTAATGGACTTGGCTTCTCCCTCTACCAAATTAACGTTCGCACCACCATGCTGGGGCATGGGATTGTTGACGACATTCGGAGCTGGTGCAAGGTCGATGGCCTTTGAATCTATGAGGTCTTGAACTACGTGCTTAAAAGCTTTGCAGTTCTCAATATTGTGGCCAGGTGCCCCAGAGTGGAAGCTACACCTAGCGTTGGCGTCGTAACCCACCGGAAGTCTACCAACAGGAGGAGCCAGAGTGCGTAATTGCACAAGTTGTAGTTGTTGAAGACTAGAAAGCAACTGAGCGTACGACATTGGAAGGGTGTCGAAACGCCGGTCCATCATCCTTTGCCTCTGTTGATAAGCGGGTCTGTTACCCGGTTGTTGCTGCTGTTGATACTGAGCTGGTTGACGTTGTGATTGTTGTTGTTGTAGTGGTGCTGCAGCTGGAATGGTCACAGCCGCAACATACGGTTGCTGATGATAATTCTGAAAATTATTCCTCCGGTTATCCCTGTTCTGATAAGAAGATATGGCATTTGCATCCCCTTCTCTCCTCTTCTGTCCCTGAATGAACGGCTTCTTCACCCCTGATGAGGATCCACCTCCACTCTGGATCTTGTATGTCTTTAGGTAATTCTCCACCCTTTCTCCAGTAGAGACCACATCAGCAAAGTTGGAAGCATTGCAACCTACCAGACGCTCCAAGTAAGGTTCAGGCAGCGTATTCATGAACATGTTGGCCATTTCCTTTTCCAACATAGGAGGCTGAACACGGGAAGCTGTATCCCTCCAGCGTTGAGCGTATTCCCTGAAGCACTCATTGCTTTTAAGAGACAGATTCTGAAGTTGAGTTCTGTCCGGAGCCATGTCTGCATTATACTGATACTGCTTCACGAAAGCCTCTGCCAAATCCCTCCAGCAACGGATGTGGGCTCTGTCCAGCCTCATATACCATTCCAAGGATGCCCCAGCTAGGCTATCCTGGAAGAAGTACATAAGTAGCTTCTCGTCATCAGAGTATGCAACCATTTTACGGAAATAGGCTTGCACGTGAGTTTTGGGGCAAGAGCTGCCATTGTATTTGTCAAATATCGGGACCTTGAATTTCGGTGGCACCCTCACACATGGGACCAGCCCCAAGTCAGCAACATCTACTCCCAGAGGATTCTGTCCTTCCACGGCCTTCAACCTTTCTTCCAATCTCCTAAACATGGGGTCCATGCCAAAGTCTTCCTGAAGCAAGGGGAACTGATCATCCTGACCATCCTGAATGGGTTGTAGACCGGAGGTGACATGTAGGATTGGGATAGGCCCCGGTCCATTGGGTCCATTAGCCTCTCCAGCTGGAGGATCAGCCAACGTCTCCGGTTGAGTAATAGGGGGATCCCTCTGTACCAACAATCTAAGCTCCTGCTGTCCTTGAGCCACCCCTTGAACCAAATCCATGAATTGATTCATGCGAATCTTCATCTCGGCGAGCTCTGCCTGTAGGCTCTCCATTACTCTCTGTTGGTTCCTCCGGGTACCGTATCGGTGAATGCCTGAGTCAGCTATCCTGCTAGTGGGGCACCAAACAAACTGAGAACAATGTGGCGGTACCTATTATGCAAGACACGCGGATGACTATACAAATGCAATGACATGTTTATCAATTCCAAAAGTATTCTACCCCCTTGATTCCAGTCTCACATTTGATAAACAGTGTAAAAAAAAGACTAAGCCGTTGATGAGAACCAAGAAAATTCCGACTAGAATCAAGTAGAAGATATAAACCCCACAAAAATGGATAAACATGTGTTAAATGATATGAATGCAAATGATGTGATGCAACGATGTGAATGTAATGCAGTGGCATGTCAATCAGGATTGCTGTATCTGCTTGAACATCTGTCAGGTTGCACTATCTGGAGAGAAATCAAGAGTACATCAAACAAAGGTCATGGGATGGATCATGTTATCCTTAATACCAACCACCCATTTTGGCGGATTATGGTTTACACCTTATCAATACCCGAGTTTCATTGATATTAAGGATACCTGATCGGATCAACCATGAATCAAGGGTTTGTCGCAAGTCACGAGCATGGAGTTTAGGTTAAGAACCACCCAAAAGGAGTGTACTAAGGTTTAAACCTGCCAAACATGTTCTACAAAAGGTTCCCATAGTCATAATCCCATCTTTCGGATATTATCAGAGGAACGACTACTCGTATTCCAACAATATTCTCAAGAGAGACTCTTATGAGTGTAGTATCGCGTAACAATCGTATCAAATCTTACACTTGAACGACTTTCGCACTACGTCCTACGAATAGGCTAAGATGGGTTTGGTAAACTAAGGTCCTTGGCTTCTTAGGTCTATATTGGAACAAGTAATGTCTAACCACAACTTACTTATGTGACATTATTGATCTCAACATGACCTCCACCAAGTGAATGGGCTTGCAAGTCAACTCGCTAAGGAATACTCCACACAAGTTGACAGGACTATGCCATTCTCCTATCTTAAGTGCACTCGAGTTCGGGTATAGAACTCATCTCACAAAGATCACCAAGCAGCCATAGCCAGCCAACAGATACAACAATGATATGTACACAATGCAATAAGGTAAAGCAGGTAAATAAATAACTGTACAAAAGCATGAACACCCAATAAACAAACAAACTACAAAAGCTAGGAGGGACTCGCTTAGGGAAGATGGACCAGCAAGAGGTCAACTTCTTAGATTCCCCAGCAGAGTCGCCAGCTGTCGCAACCTGAAAAATACAGTGTGCGAAAAAACAACCGGCGAAAGAGAATGACAGGAGAGTCGCCACCGTGCGTTATTCATCCCAAAGGAGGGAAAGGAAACGCTCGAAGTAAACCTGAAAAAAGGAAAGGACAAGACGGTCTCGCAACCAAATCTTGGGTTCGGGAGTCGGTTATGCGAAGGGAAGGTATTAGCACCCCTACGCATCCGTAGTACTCTACGGGATCCACTTTTGTGGCTTTTTGTCTAAAGGGTGTGGGTTTGCCTAATGTACTATTTACTAAAAGGTTAAGAGAAATGACTCGCGTGGATGTCGCATTCACTGCATACGTATCTCATCTGAATATGAGAATCAGAGTCTTCGTAGCTCGGCTGACCTATGGGTTGGGGGATGTGTGCTCGCTAAGACATCGCGTCTTATGCCTACGTATCTCATCTGGAATGAGAATCAGAGCAAGCCGTAGTTCGGCTAACTACGGGGTCATGGAATGGGTTTTGGATGAACGACGTCACTATGCAATCTATCGGATGCTCGACCTTTGGAGACTTACTCGCCTGTAGTAGAAGGAGTAAACGTGTGTTATGGGTTTTTGGGTTTGGGATGCTCGAGGGAAAAAAGGCAGTCCTTGACGAAGGAACCGCGCTACATGTGGGGATACGAATACAAAACACAAAACATGTATCTCAAAGTAAAATACCACCAAGGGGCTCAAACATTGCCTCCTATCGAGGTCTTCCAGCTAAGAAAGCGATAAAGTATGAGAAAGGGAAAAAATTACCACACGGATAAAGATCCGAAGCTATAGCAATTAAAGGGGCAAGAAACCCTGAAATGTCTCCAGCTGGACCGCCAAAGGAAATCAGTCAACACGAATAATCAGAATAAAACTCCAGGGGGTATCCCACAAATAAAGTGGGAAACCACGCGAGTGTCTCTGCGAAAGCCATGTGAGCCCTCACAAAACTCGACAAAGGGTTAGAGTAGCAGGATGAAATCAAGAGAAAACAATGCCATGGAAACACAAGACAGGTTAGAATAAACAAAATAGGGTAACCCAGAGTTGCCCCTAAATCAAAATGTAACCACATGAATAATTCCATCAAAATTCACAAAAGGCTCACAAAAAAAGGTATCAAATTCACCCATAATACCTCATACATTTAGAGCATTCAAATAAAAGGCATAAAGATGATGGATATAGGGCAAACCTGATTGGAGAGCTTGATTGAAATTGAGTTGCACCCGTGAGGTTTACAAGTTGATTTCCCTTCAGGGTTTGGAGGCTGCTCTGAACTCTGTTAGTTCTTCTCTCACTATCTTTTTCCTCGGGGTTTTGTTCCAAGGAAACCTCAGAGTATTTTGCTTCTCTCCCTTTTTCTCAAGTGAATCTCCCAGTGTAACTCCAAGTGTCACTCCTCTACTGAAACTTCAGTATTTATAGACTGATTTTCGTGGGTAGTGGGCTTAAATGAGGGAGACCCAAGTCCAAAATAATTTGTTATATTTTATTTATTTATTTTATTTATTTATTTAATTAATTAATTAATTAATTAATTTTTTTTTGTTTTTTGTTTTTTTTTTTGTTTTTATTTTTATTTTTATTTTTCGTTTTTTTTTATTATTATTATTATTATTATTTTTTTTTTTTTTAAGGAAAAATGAAGGGTAAATTTTGGGGTATTACACACCTGCCTGGTCACATTTGCATATGATACCGCTTCAACCCATTTGGTGAAGTAATCAATTGCTATGAGAATGAATTTGTGTCCATTGGACGCCTTTGGCTCTATCATGCCAATCATGTCAATTCCCCACATGGAGAAAGGCCATGGTGATGAAATCACATTCAAAAGTGTCAGGGGGATATGAATCTTATCCGCATAAATCTGACACTTATGGCATTTCTTCACATATTTGCAGCAGTCAGACTCCATTGTCAGCCAATAGTAGCCTGCTCTCAACATCTTTCTAGCCATGGCGTGTCCATTGGAATGAGTACCAAATGAACCCTCATGGACCTTAGTCATTGACAGGTCTGCTTCGTGTCTATCCACGCATCTGAGCAGAACCATGTCAAAGTTCCTTTTGTAGAGTACATCACCATTGAGGTAAAAACTTCCTGATAATCTCCTCAGAGTCTTCCTATCTTTCACAGATGCCCCAGGCGGGTAAATCTGGCTCTGAAGGAAACATCTGATGTCATAATACCATGGCTTATCATCTTTCACCTCTTCTATTGCAAATACATGAGCTGGTCTGTCCAAGCGCATCACAGTGATATTGGGGACTTCATTCCAAAGTTTTACCATAATCATCGAAGCGAGTGTAGCAAGAGCATCTGCCATCCGATTCTCATCTCGAGGAATATGATGGAAGTCAACCTCAGTAAAGAATGTTGAAATCCTCCTCGCATAATCCCTATATGGATAGAGGCCAGGCTGATTCGTTTCCCATTCACCTTTAATCTGATTAACAACGAGGGCCGAATCACCGTAAACATCAAGATGCTTGATCCTTAGATCAATGCACTCCTCCAATCCCATAATGCAGGTTTCATATTCAGCCATATTATTCGTGCATTTGAAAGTTAGCCTTGCTGTAAAAGGAATGTGTGTGTCCTGAGGAGTAATAATCATTGCCCTAATACCATTTCCATATTGATTTACAGCGCCATCAAACACCATACTCTATCTGGAACCAGGCTCTGGCCCTTCATCGAGTGTAGGCTCATCACAATCTTTCGTCTTCAAATACAAAATCTCCTCATCCGGGAAGTCATACTGAATTGACTGATAATCCTCATTCGGCTGATGTGCCAAGTGGTCAGCCAAGATACTACCTTTAATAGCTTTCTGAGCTCGATACTCAATATCATACTCGGATAACAACATCTGCCAACGAGCAATCCTCCCAGTTAAAGCAGGCTTCTCGAAGATATACTTGATTGGATCCATTCTGGATATCAACCAAGTCGTATGGTTCAACATATACCGGCGTAAGCGCTTAGCAGCCCAAGCCAAAGCACAACATGTCTTCTCAAGCATTGAGTATCGAGACTCACAGTCGGTGAACTTCTTGCTTAAGTAGTAAATAGCATATTCTTTCTTTCCGGATTCGTCTTGTTGACCAAGGACACAACCCATTGAATCTTCAAGAACAGTCAGATACATAATCAATGGTCTTCCTTCCACGGGCGGAGACAAGATCGGAGGCTCAGACAGATACTCTTTAATACTGTCGAAAGCTTTCTGGCAATCCTCGGTCTAATCATGGGACTGATCTTTCTGGAGGAGCTTGAATATCAGCGCACATGTGGGATATGAATCTGGAAATATAATTCAAGCGACCAAGAAAACCTCGGACTTGCTTCTCAGTTTTTGGCGCATGCATCTCTTGTATTGCTTTGACCTTTGCAGGATCAACCTCAATACCTCTTTCACTAACAATAAAGCCTAATAACTTGCCGGAACAGACTCCAAATGTACACTTGTTGGGATTCAAACGGAGCTTATACTTCCTCAAACACTGAAAAAGCTTCAACAAATGTTCTACATGTTCAACTTCCGTTCTTGACTTAGCGATCATATCATCGACATATACCTCAATCTCTTTATGCATCATATCATGAAACAAAGTAGTCATAGCTCGTTGATACGTGGCTCCGGCGTTCTTCAAACCGAAAGGCATCACTCGATAATAGAATGTTCCCCAAGGTGTGATGAATGTTGTCTTTTCTATATCCTCGGGTGCCATCTTAATCTAATTATATCCGGAAAATCCGTCCATAAATGAGAAGACATTGAATTTAGCTGTATTATCTACCAACATATCAATGTGTGGTAGAGGGAAATCATCCTTCGGACTAGCTTTATTCAAGTCTCTATAATCCACACACATCCGGACTTTTCCATCTTTCTTAGGCACGGGCACAATATTGGCCACCCACTGAGGATATGTAGAAGTCACCAGAAACCCCACATCAATTTGCTTCTGAACTTCCTCTTTGATCTTCACTGCCATATCAGGATGAGTTCTTCTGAGCTTCTGCTTCACAGGCACGCACTTAGGTTTCAAAGGTAGGAAATGTTGCACAATATCTGTATCTAGACCAGGCAAAGACATCAACGTATTCTTGTAGCAATTCAATCAACCCCTTCTTAACAAACTCTTTCAAGAGTGCCCCAATCTTCACTTCTCGCACACAATCTTCAGACCCCAAGTTGACTGTTTTCAAATTCTCGAGATGCGGCTGAATGATCTTTTCTTCGTGCTCAAGTAGACGGGTAATCTCGTCAGGAATCTCTTCAACATCATCTTCTTCCGCTTCAAATACAGGGAATTCAAAGTTGGGAGATGGTGTTGGATCATTATGTTCAATGGGTTTGATTATCCTGCATAATGATTTTGGATATAAAAGAGATCTTAGAATTCAAACCAAGCAAATCATTATGCAGATGAAAAGATTGATTTTACTTTTATTTTTAGGGTTTTATGTGATCACCATTTTCATGCAAAAAGCGAAAAGGGAAAATAATTTGGAAAAACAAACATTTAACATGAATTTATTGAATGAAAATATCATTGTATTTATGTGCCAACAATGTCATCACTTCTCCTTTTGACATGAGAGAAGGGTTTTTAAACACAATGAACATTACTTTGACTTATGGATAACTGTAGGAATATCCACAACGACCCAATTATTGCAGATTCCCCCAGGGATGACGAAGTTGCCAGAAGCCTCTTCGTGCTCTTCCAAGATGGCAGCAACTAGTAGGTATAGCCGGTGGGTCTCGCGGAGTAATCAGCTTCCTCTCTATCAAAGAGGGATATAACTCTGCATACGTCATTGGAATAGAATCGAAGGTGACCCTTTTCCTCCCGTAACTCGTGCTGGGTTGATTACTGTTCCGAGGCTGGTAGGCCTGCTGTTGCGGACGATGCTGTTGTTGTTGATATTGCGGATGTGGTTGCTGATTGTTGTTATGTTGCTGGTACTGCTGATTATCTCTGAAGATAGGTGCTATATGAGCCACCTGGTGCTGGTTACCTGCGGGACGCACGGTCTTCCTCCTCATAGAGGGTCTTCTTGGTTTCACATGGGAGGTCACAACATGTGCCTCTCCATCTTTCTTTTTCACAAACGCCCATAATGTTTGGCAGAAGAGCCTTCTTCTCTTGTCAAACGTCCTTCTCTAACCCCTTCTTCTAGACGCATCCCCATATTCACCATCTCGGTGAAGTCAGAAGGAGCGCTAGCAATCATCCGCTCATAATAAAAAGAACTCAAGGTCTTCAAAAAGATCTTGGTCATCTATTTCTCTTCTAGAGGGGGCACGATCTGTGCTGCTACCTCTCGCCACCTCTGGGCGTATTCTTTGAATGTTTCCTTGTCCTTCTGGGACATGGCCCTCAATTGATCCCTATCGGGAGCCATATCCATATTGTACTTGTATTGCTTGACGAAGGCCTCGCCGAGATCGTTGAAGGATCGGATGTTCGCACTGTCTAAACCCATGTACCAACGCAGGGTGGCACCGGACAGACTGTCCTGAAAGTAGTGGATGAGCAGTTGGTCATTGTCGGTCTGAGTCGACATTTTCCTGGCATACATGACCAGGTGGCTGAGAGGGAAGGTATTTCCCTTGTATTTTTCAAAATCAGGGACCTTGAATTTTACAGGGATCTTCACATTAGGAACCAAGCAGAGTTCGGCAGCAGACTTGCCTAAAAGATCCTTTCCTCTGAGAGTTTTCAATTCCTTACAAAGCTCGAGAAATTGATCGTTCATAGCATCCATCTTCTCATAGACATCTGGCCCCTCAGACGGCTCAGAATGATAGATGGTATCGTCTACTCTGGGCAGAGCATGCATGATAGGAGGAGGAACAACAAGGGTTAGATGCCGGCATAGAAGCAAAGGTGGGAGCGGGACCCTCAGGCATGAAATTGGGAGGCATCCCCCACGGGAATTTGGCTGGCATGGCTGTTGGAGCGAAGTGTGCACTGGCTGCGGGCACAGTCGAAGAGACAATCTCAGAGATGACTGCCCTCTAGGGAGGAGTTAAAGGTGTCGGAGAAGACTGGCTTTGGGCAGCCATGAATGACTCCATCAAGGCACTTAATCTGGCCACTTCCTCTTTCAGTTCGCGGTTCTCTTGTTCCAAATGATCCATCAGTCTTGAAATGTTGGCTCTGGTGTAGTACCGGTGAGTCAGTTTGTCTTCAAAATAAATGAAGAATACATAGTTAGACCACATGACAAGAAGCCGGGAACAAAACCTGCTTATGCACATGATGCATGCAATGCTCGTGCATATGATTTTTCTTTTATTTCAAAGGAACTTTAGGGTTCTATTTGCAAAATTTGGAAGTATTAAACATTTATCACATATGGAAATATCTCATTAAATAACATCTGGAAACATTTTTTCACTAAAGAGGTACATTTTTGGTAACCATATATAATACAAGAGAGAAGGGAAATAAACATCTTATGGATCCCTAGAAGCAATCATCCAAAGCTCTGGACACAGGAAGATAAGATGCACGAAGCCTCTTCACCTTCCTCTCGTAGGCTGCCTCCATATCTGCCTTCTCCTTGGCGAGTCGATCGTACTTTCTTTTCCAAAACTTGGAAGACTGAGGAAATAGAGAAGTCCATGCATCATCAGGATCATCAATAACCTGATGTTCGAGGAACTCTATCAAAGCATCCTTCTCCTTAATCTGCTGAAGCAACTCTTCTCGTTCACGGATCCAAGCACGTGATCGGTCTTCTTCTCTCAACTCCTCTTCTCCTTGGTCAGGGAGGGTTGAAGGCCCAGCCATAACCAAAGGTGTAGGTCTTGCATATTCGTAAGGCATGAGATACTCAGACGCTCTCTTCCTAACCCAAGCAGTGTAAGGCTCCATAGCAACATAGTTCTTAGGACCCAACTCTTTCCTTCCTTTCCTATGAATCTTGCGCCAAGTGCGGACCATTCTGCTCCTGAAAGAACACACCCTCTAACAGAATGTTATTAGGGTTATCCTTTAGGGGGAACCCAAGCTGACGACGTGCCAAAACAAGGTTGTAGTTAATCCCACCACATGTACCAAGAAGAGGTACATTGGAGAATTCGCCACAAGAGTCGATAATCTGCACACCATCATACACACGATTGTACCAAGAGCTGTTGGAGAATTGCCATCCAAGGCGCAGCGGAATTTAAAAATTTCTCCATTTAGTGATCCTTACGAATGGGCATGATCAGTGATAGAATCGTTACCTCTTGTGGCGATTCAAACCTTTGGTGCAGATCTCTGATAATGATCAAAACCTTTGATACAGATCCACGGGGCGATCACGAACGTTGAACGATGACAACGTCTCTACTCAGTCCACACGAACGGATTCCTTCAATCGCAGTGCTAGCTGTTATGAATGAAGGCTTTGAGTGAGAGAAAGAGGGAAACAAAATTCCAAGTCTCTACTTGAATTTCTGTCTGAGTGGAGTTACAATGCTTCTACCCAAGGGGTTCTATTTATAGAACCACTTGTGTGGGCTTCAAGCCAAAAAGCCCACTTAAGTGTATTTTGCCCATATCTCATAATATGCCAAAATCACTTAAGTATTTGGTACCTTACCATATTTCGTTTCCACTTAAGTGCACCGTACCTTACGATGTTCCTTAATTATTCTATCTCTCATCAATCTGTCCTTTGTGTGTGACCCTATAGGTTTTCGCGACGTTGGCAATTATATTAAATCACACATTTAACATAATAAACAGTGAGCGGTATCTAGCAACACATCACTGCTACCCAAGTCACGAAAATGTCATGTGATCTGACAAAACCTCCTGTGATAATAATTATGTGTATAATTACCCCTTTGCCCTTATGTCTATATTGAACACAAGGTATAGACCGTGTCACCCTTGTCCAGTTCAATATTGGGCCCATAGACATTTATCCTGTTACGCAGGATTGGCAAATTCCATCTAGGACACTCATGTCCCTCAGCATGCTTCGTGGAGTACCCATCAACTGTCTTTATGGTTATCCAGTTACGGACAACGTTGGATCAGCAATAAAGCACTCGACTCTACATCTAGGATCCATAGTGGTTTCAGGTCGAAGAGTGGTATACACTATTATCACCATGAGAATAACTTATGACACTTTGCATAACTTTCTATATAGTATTCTCATAGCGGGTCAATCCGGTATAAATATTACTCCTAATATTGATACCTATGTTTAAGACTTGATAACTCTTTATCCATGATCCATGAGATGTGATCATCAGTCTACAAACATAATAGTCTTAATGCTTTAATGTTATCCCACTTCACATTAAAGCTCGACTACGGATACTTTAAGAACAGTGCCCTTATGTTTAATGTGTTCTCATGATTAAGTCACACTTAATACATTAAACGGACTATCTATTCTAGGGACTTTATTAATCAACCATAATAAAGAAAATGCCTTTTATTATTAATAAATAATTCGATACAAGTACCAAAAATATTGGCCTCTAGGGCTTACACCAACAATATCATCATTAGTGAGAGACATAAGTCTCGTGGACCACCGTAGACATCTTTTGTTCTCCTTGAAGGCGACCGTCTGTGGTAAGTGAGAAATAAACCACTTATACAACAGAGGCAAACAACACACAATGGCACCACCACCCGTTGCATTCCTCATATGCAAAGAAAAATAAGTGTCACCCAACAGAGTCGGAACAGGATTAAGAGTAGAGAAAATCCTAATAGCGTTCACATCCACAAACTTGTCGATGTTGGGGAACAACACTAACCCATAGATGAGAAGTACAAATATGGCCTAAAAGACGTCCTCACTCATGGCCTTCCCATGCACAGTAGCTTGAGCAATGAGGAACTCAGAAGGGAGACCTTGAATTCCACCTTTGGTAGTCATATGAGCACCAACCAGAGATTCGTCTATGTGTAACATGTCAGCTATCTCTTAAGAAGTAGGAATACTCTCCAAGCCACTGAACATCAACTGGTCTAGAATAGGTATACCCACAAGGTAGGCATACTCCTCAAGCGTGGGCAAAAGCTGAAAGTCCGGAATGCTTTAATGTTATCCCACTTCACATTAATGCTTTAATGTTATCCCACTTCACATTAAAGCTCGACTACGGATACTTTAAGAACAGTGCCCTTATGTTTAATGTGTTCTCATGATTAAGTCACACTTAATACATTAAACGGACTATCTATTCTAGGGACTTTATTAATCAACCATAATAAAGAAAATGCCTTTTATTATTAATAAATAATTCGATACAAGTACCAAAAATATTGGCCTCTAGGGCTTACACCAACAATCTCCCACTAGCACTAGAGCCAATCAGACATACCCCGTATGCCCATTGATCTAGTATGGCCATCATGCTTCTGCTGCGCAAGAGGCTTTGTTAGTGGGTCAGCTATATTGTCTAGTGTAGGTACTTTACATATTTTCACATCTCCTCTATCTATTATCTCTCGAATGAGATGATAACGCCTAAGTATGTGTTTGGATCGTTGGTGAGATCTAGGCTCCTTAGCTTGTGCGATAGCACCATTGTTATCACAGTAGAGACCAATGGGATCCACAATGCTAGGGACTATGCCAAGTTCACTAATGAACTTCCTGATCCAAACAGCTTCCTTTGCTGCACTTGAGGCAGCAATATACTCGGCCTCGGTTGTAGAGTCAGCAACTGTATCTTGCTTCGAACTTTTCTAGCTCACAGTGCCACCGTTCAAGCAAAACACATAACCAGATTGCGATCTAAAGTCATCCTTATCTGTCTGGAAGCTAGCATCAGTGTAACCAATTACAGCCAACTCTTCCTGACCTCCATATATCAAGAATGATTCCTTAGTCCTTCTCAAGTACTTAAGGATATTCTTAACAGCTACCCAATGGGCATCACCAGGATCAGATTGGTACCTACTCGTTGCACTTAAAGCATACGAGACATCTGGTCGAGTACATAACATGGCATACATGATAGATCCTATTGCAGATGCATATGGAATCTTATTCATGCGTTCCCTTTCTTCTTTAGTTGAAGGGGATTGTGTTTTTGATAGACACAGGCCATGTTGCATAGGTATGAATCCTTTCTTGGAATCATGCATATTAAAGCGTCTCAGCACTTTGTCTATGTATGTACTCTGACTTAGGCCAAGCAGTTTTTGTGATCTATCTCTATAGATTCTGATTCCTAATATATAGGCTGCTTCACCTAGGTCCTTCATAGAAAAGCATTTCCCCAACCAAGTCTTTACTTGTTGCAGGGTAGGGACATCGTTTCCAATGAGTAATATGTCATCTACATATAACACCAGGAACACGATCATGCTCCCACTAACCTTCTTGTAGACACAAGGCTCATCTTCGTTCTTGATGAATCCATATTGTTTTACCATTTCATCAAAACGAAGATTCCAGCTTCTGGAAGCTTGCTTCAATCCATAGATTGATCTTTGTAGCTTACATATCTTATGGGCTTCTTCTGGTATGTCAAATCCTTCAGGCTGTGTCATGTACACATCCTCAAGAAGATTCCCATTAAGGAAAGCAGTTTTGACATCCATCTGCCATATTTCATAATCATGATATGCAGCGATAGCAAGTAAAATCCGAACAGATTTAAGCATTGCAACTGGTGAAAAGGTTTCATCATAGTCAACACCATGAATTTGTTTATATCCTTTTGCAACCAGTCTTGCCTTATAGGTATGTACCTTACCATCCATGTCAGTCTTCTTTTTAAAGACCCACTTGCATCCTATAGGATTAACTCCTACAGGAGGCTCTACCAAGTTCCAAACTTGGTTCGTGTACATGGAATCTATTTCGGATTTCATGGCCTCTAGCCACTTCTCAGACTCGGGACCAGTTATGGCCTCTTGGTAGGTCACAGGCTCATCTTGATCCATGAGTAATACATCACCTTGATCTGTTATGAGATATCCATATCTCTCAGGTAGGTGACGTATCCTGCCTGACCTACGCTGGTCTTGTTCTACTTGAGCAGGTTGCTCTTCCACAACCATTTGTGTTTCCTGCTCTAATTCCTCCATAGGTGTATCGATGCTTTGTGATTCTTGAATTTCTTCAAGCTCTACTTTCCTCCCACTGGTTCCTTTAGAAATAAAATCCTTTTCTAGGAAAACTCCAGTTCGAGCGACAAACACTTTGCCCTCAGAAGGATTGTAGAAGTAATATCCTCTTGTTTCTTTAGGATATCCCACAAATAAGCATTTGTCAGATTTGGGCTCAAGCTTAGTTGAAATTTGTCGTTTCACATAAACTTCGCAACCCCAAATCTTCATGTAAGACATATGTGGTTTCTCACCACTCCATATCTCATATGGTGTCTTATCAACCTTTTTGGATGGAACACGGTTAAGTGTGTAAGCTGCGGTCAACAACGCATGTCCCCAAAAGGAGTTTGGAAGATCGGCTTGACTCATCATGGATCGGACCATGTCCAACAGGGTTCGATTTCTTCTCTCAAACACACCATTCCATTGGGGTGTTCCAGGAGGAGTGAGTTGGGATAGGATCCCACACTCTTTCAGATGATCATCAAACTCTAGGCTTAAATACTCACCACCTCGATCTGATCGAAGAGTTTTAATATTCTTACCCAGTTGGTTTTGTACTTCATTCTTGAATTCCTTGAACTTTTCAAAGGACTCTGATTTGTGTTTCATTAAATACACATAACCATATCTACTGAAATCATCAGTGAATGTGATGAAGTACTGTAAACCTCCTCTGGCTGGTATGTTCAGTGGTCCACATACATCAGTATGTATGAGGGCCAAAAGATCATTAGCTCTTTCACCTTTTCCTGTGAATGGAGATTTTGTCATCTTTCCAATTAAACAAGATCTGCATGTCTCATATGATTCATAATCAAAAGAGTCCAACAATCCATCTTTATGGAGTTTGGAAATGCGTTTCTCATTTATGTGGCCTAATCGACAATGCCAAAGGTAAGTTGGATTTAACTTATTAGGTTTCATCCTTTTAGTATTAATGTTATAAATTGGCACTTCAAGATCAAGGACATATAATCCATTGTTCATTTGAGCAGTAGCATAGAATATATCATTCAAATAAATTGAACAACAATTGTTCTTTATTATGAATGAAAAACCGAACTTGTCCAAACAAGAAACGGAAATAATATTCCTGCTAATTGCTGGTACATAATAACAGTTCTCTAACTGAATTATTAAACCACTAGGTAAAGTCAATTCATAAGTTCCTACGGCTAAGGCAGCAACCTTTGCTCCATTGCCAACTCGTAGGTCGACTTCACCTTTTGCCAAAACTCTACTCCTTTTCAGTCCATGCACATTTGTACAAATGTGAGAACCGCATCCAGTATCTAATACCCATGATGCAGAAGTAGATAAATTAATTTCAATAACAAAAATACTTGAAGTTGGAGTCTCTACTCCTTTCTTCCTATCTTCCAGGTACTTTGGGCAGTTCCTCTTCCAGTGTGCGGTCTTACCGCAATGGAAGCAGGTGCCTTTCTTTTCTATGCTTCCACTAGGCTTCAAGGCAGCACTAGTGGGTTTGGGTTTGGCAACTTCCTTGCCTTTCCATTTATCATGTTTGAGGACAGTCCTCATGTCTCGGTACCAATCTAGAAAATTTGTCCCAGACAATTTTTCTTTCTCAGGGTTTGATCGCAATATGTTGTTAGAGGTGTTTGTTGTCATGGTAATCTACACAAGGATTAATGAAAATATAAGTATCATTGACATATTTAATTAGTCCTTTAATTAAACATGCTCCCACTATTTTATTCAAAACAAATGACCCTCATCATTTGATTCGGAAAATCCCGTTGGAAGATTTTCTAGTGGGTCGAGATCCATATTTCACTTCGTTCTAAGTCCGCGTAGGCGGATTACACAAAACTAGGTTATTTAGGTAGGAACTCCTTCCAATTGTATCTCATACAACTCTCGAAAATTTCAGTTGGGTGAATAACTCCTTATTCTAATCCATCATATGGATCATTCCCAACTCTTGCTTCTAAACATATATATAATCTTATTATAATTTGTTTAGTTAAGTTTGACCCATTGTTTTAACAGTTGGATATTACAATTATCCCATCGCACCTTACTAATATAGAACATGCACCTCGCGTAGGAGAAACCTACATTATTCGATACTAGTCTTGATGAGTGTTAAAACTTGGAAAGCTTAAAACTTAATATTTAGTTTTGAGGGAATTGCAATTTTCTGATCTCACCGGCTTGTTTATCATATAAACCGTCTCTCACATGCATCAACATACATTCACATGCATCAACATACATACAAACAAAATGAAACAGTTATGGCCCCTAGCGCAATTGTTCTCCCAAGCCAATGAGAGAACCTAAGCTAACCTACAACGATCTAAGCTTCTCCAAGCAAGATCTTCAAGGTTGTCCTCCTTTGGCACTGACTTCTTTGCTTTCTTCATATCATTACATTACATGAAAGAAACTCGTTTTACATACGAGGGAGTGAGATGAGAAAAGAAGTTACATTTGGGAGATTAAGAGAGAGGCACGACACGCAGGTCGTATTTTAAAAACCCAAAACAAAACAAAGGAAAACTAAGGCCATAACCGATCACCACAAGACAATAATAAACACTTTATTATTATTATAATTAATTCCTTTAATTAATTAAAATCAAATTAAATTTCGACGACCGATCATCACATTTTAATGAATAATTCATTTAAAATCGATGTCGCTTTTCGTATCAACACTTGACACTTTGAAAGCACTGAGTTAGCCGAATGGACGAAAATTTCCTTGCGTTAACCGGTTAACCATATGCGTTAACCGGTTAACACTGTTTTGAAATCTGAAAAATTGTTTTCTGCCTTGCGTTAACCGGTTAACCAAATGCGTTAACCGGTTAACACTGTTTGAAAATGTCTTAGAAAACTGTTTTCCGCCTTGCGTTAACCGGTTAACCAAATGCGTTAACCGGTTAACACTGTTTGAAAACTTAAAAATTTTAATTTCGCATTGCGTTAACCGGTTAACCATACGCGTTAACCGGTTAACACTGTTCCAAAAAGTGTTTAGGAAGCACAACTCTTGTGCGTTCAAACCCCAATCGCATAACTCTCTGACAACACAACCCTTGTGCCGTCACTAACCCTAATGCACCAATTTCAGACCGTCAAACACGTCTCGATTGTTAATTCAGTATGATTGATCAACACGTCATTGCTTCACCATACTAATGTCGGATCAAGAAGCAAACGATCATTGATCGCTCAAAGGAAAATAATCATCGAGGTTTTTGAATGAACGAAACAAGAACATTATATCATATATAATGTATTTTGCATCAGGGTTACATATATCACATATATGTAACTTGATCGATCTCAATTTAACCTTTGATTCATTCTGTTTTAATCATATTATTACATAAAAAACAGATATCAGATTCATGGTTTCGTAAGTGGCTCTGATACCACTGTTGGAGAATTGCCATCCAAGGCGCAGCGGAATTTAAAAATTTCTCCATTTAGTGATCCTTACGAATGGGCATGATCAGTGATAGAATCGTTACCTCTTGTGGCGATTCAAACCTTTGGTGCAGATCTCTGATAATGATCAAAACCTTTGATACAGATCCACGGGGCGATCACGAACGTTGAACGATGACAACGTCTCTACTCAGTCCACACGAACGGATTCCTTCAATCGCAGTGCTAGCTGTTATGAATGAAGGCTTTGAGTGAGAGAAAGAGGGAAACAAAATTCCAAGTCTCTACTTGAATTTCTGTCTGAGTGGAGTTACAATGCTTCTACCCAAGGGGTTCTATTTATAGAACCACTTGTGTGGGCTTCAAGCCAAAAAGCCCACTTAAGTGTATTTTGCCCATATCTCATAATATGCCAAAATCACTTAAGTATTTGGTACCTTACCATATTTCGTTTCCACTTAAGTGCACCGTACCTTACGATGTTCCTTAATTATTCTATCTCTCATCAATCTGTCCTTTGTGTGTGACCCTATAGGTTTTCGCGACGTTGGCAATTATATTAAATCACACATTTAACATAATAAACAGTGAGCGGTATCTAGCAACACATCACTGCTACCCAAGTCACGAAAATGTCATGTGATCTGACAAAACCTCCTGTGATAATAATTATGTGTATAATTACCCCTTTGCCCTTATGTCTATATTGAACACAAGGTATAGACCGTGTCACCCTTGTCCAGTTCAATATTGGGCCCATAGACATTTATCCTGTTACGCAGGATTGGCAAATTCCATCTAGGACACTCATGTCCCTCAGCATGCTTCGTGGAGTACCCATCAACTGTCTTTATGGTTATCCAGTTACGGACAACGTTGGATCAGCAATAAAGCACTCGACTCTACATCTAGGATCCATAGTGGTTTCAGGTCGAAGAGTGGTATACACTATTATCACCATGAGAATAACTTATGACACTTTGCATAACTTTCTATATAGTATTCTCATAGCGGGTCAATCCGGTATAAATATTACTCCTAATATTGATACCTATGTTTAAGACTTGATAACTCTTTATCCATGATCCATGAGATGTGATCATCAGTCTACAAACATAATAGTCTTAATGCTTTAATGTTATCCCACTTCACATTAAAGCTCGACTACGGATACTTTAAGAACAGTGCCCTTATGTTTAATGTGTTCTCATGATTAAGTCACACTTAATACATTAAACGGACTATCTATTCTAGGGACTTTATTAATCAACCATAATAAAGAAAATGCCTTTTATTATTAATAAATAATTCGATACAAGTACCAAAAATATTGGCCTCTAGGGCTTACACCAACAATATCATCATTAGTGAGAGACATAAGTCTCGTGGACCACCGTAGACATCTTTTGTTCTCCTTGAAGGCGACCGTCTGTGGTAAGTGAGAAATAAACCACTTATACAACAGAGGCAAACAACACACAATGGCACCACCACCCGTTGCATTCCTCATATGCAAAGAAAAATAAGTGTCACCCAACAGAGTCGGAACAGGATTAAGAGTAGAGAAAATCCTAATAGCGTTCACATCCACAAACTTGTCGATGTTGGGGAACAACACTAACCCATAGATGAGAAGTACAAATATGGCCTAAAAGACGTCCTCACTCATGGCCTTCCCATGCACAGTAGCTTGAGCAATGAGGAACTCAGAAGGGAGACCTTGAATTCCACCTTTGGTAGTCATATGAGCACCAACCAGAGATTCGTCTATGTGTAACATGTCAGCTATCTCTTAAGAAGTAGGAATACTCTCCAAGCCACTGAACATCAACTGGTCTAGAATAGGTATACCCACAAGGTAGGCATACTCCTCAAGCGTGGGCAAAAGCTGAAAGTCCGGAAATGTGAAGCAACGGTACAAGGGGTCATAAAACTGCACCAAAACACTCATCAATCCTTCATCCACATGAGTAGTCAGAAGAGGAAGAAGCTTTCCAAAACGAGCCATGAAACCCAAGGGATTTAGTACATAGGATGTCAGATTCCTCAACTCTTTCAAATCTGGTTGTCTGAAACTGTACTTCTTTGTATTCCTTCTTTGTCTTTCCATGTCTGAAAATTTGCAAATAGACCTCTTAAGTTCCTTGAAAATTTTCTTATTTATTGATGATATGGATGCAAATGGATGCATGAATGCATGAATGCAACAAACACACTCAAGGATAAAGCAAAGCACACCAAACAAAGGTCATGGGATGGATCATATCATCCTTAATATCAATCATCCATTTTGGTGGATTATGGTTTACACCTTATCAATACCCAAGTTCCATTGATATTAAGGATACATGAACGGATCAACCACGAATCAAGGGTTTGTTGCGAGTCACGAGCATGGAGTCTCAGTTAAGAACCACCTAAAGGGAGTGTACTAGGGTTTAACCTGCCAAACATGTTCTACAAGAGGTTCCCATAGTCATCATCCCATCTTTCGGATATTATCGGATAAACGACTACTCGCATTCTAAAAATATTCTCAAGAGAGACTCTTATGAGTGTAGTATCACGTAACAATCGTATCAAATCTTACATTTGAATGACTTTTGCACTACATCCTAAAAAATAGGCCAAGATGGGCTTGGTAAACTAAGGTCCTTGGCTTCTAAGGTCTATATTGGAAAGAGTAATGTCTAACCACAACTACTTGTGTGACATTATTGATCCCAACATAACCTCCACCAAGTGAATGGACTTACAAGTCAACTTGCTAAGGAATAACTCCACACAAGTCAACAAGACTATGCCATTCTCCTATCCTAAGTGCACTCGAGTCCGGGTATAGAACTCATCTCACAAAGATCACCAAGCACACAAGGAATTAATATTCAAGCAATTCAATCATTACATACAATACAGTAATCCCAAATTGCACAAAAATATGTCACAAAACAATACAATATAATACAACAAATACGAAAAGTAGGCAAAACCCACTAGGCAAATTTCCCCAGCAGAGTCGCCATTTTTCTGTAGCGGGATATTCGTTACCATTAGAGATATTGACTAAATCCAAGGTAAATCATACAAGTCGAGTCGCCACCGCACTTCTATTTATCCAAAGGAATGGTTAGAAAGCGAACAAAAACCTAAAAGTTTTAACAAAAACTAGTAAAAGAGAATAAGAGATCTGGGTAAGGGGGTTGGTGAAGGAGAATTGCCATCCAAGGCGTAGCGGAATTTAAAAATTTCTCCATTTAGTGATCCTTACGAATGGGCATGATCAGTGATAGAATCGTTACCTCTTGCGGCGATTCAAACCTTTGGTGCAGATCTCTTGTAACGATCAAAACCTTGGATACAAATCCACGGGGTGATCACGAACGTTGAACGATGACAACGTCTCTACTCAGTCCACATGAACAGATTCCTTCAATCGCAGTGCTAGCTGTTATGAATGAAGGCTTTGAGTGAGAGAAAGAGAGATACGAAATTCCAACTCTTCAGTTGTGTTATATTCCCATACAATGCTTCTGCACAAGAGTTCTATTTATAGAACCACTTGTGTGGGCTTCAAGCCAAAAAGCCCACTTAAGTGCATTTTGCCCATATCTCTTAATATGCCAAAATCACTTAAGTATTTGGTACCTTACCATATTTTGTATTCCACTTAAGTGCACCGTACCTTACGATGTTGCTTAGTTACTCTATTTCTCATCAATCCATCCTTGTGTGTGACCCTGTAGGTTTTCGCGACTTTGGCAATTATATTAAATCACGCATTTAACATAATAAACAGTGAGCGGTATCTAGCAACACATCACTGCTACCCAAGTCACGAAAATGTCATGTGATCTGACAAAACCTCCTGTGATAATAATTATGTGTATAATTAATCCTTTGCCCTTATGTCTATATTGAACACAAGGTATAGACCGTGTCATCCTTGTCCAGTTCAATATTGGGCCCATAGACATTTATCCTATTACGCAGGATGGGCAAATTCCATCTAGGACACTCATGTCCCTCAGCCTGCTTTGTGGAGTACCCATCAACTGTCTTTATGGTTATCCAGTTACGGACAATGTTGGATCAGCAATAAAGCACTCGACTCTACATCTAGGGTCCATAGTGGTTTCAGGTCGAAGAGTGGTATACACCATTATCACCATGAGAATAACTTATGACACTTTGCATAACTTTCTATATAGTATTCTCATAGCGGGTCAACCCGGTATAAATATTACTCTTAATTATCATACCTATGTTTAAGACTTGATAACTCTTTATCCATGATCCATGAGATGTGATCATCAGTCTACAAACATAATAGTCTCAATGCTTTAATGTTATCCCACTTCACACTAAAGCTCGACTACGGATACTTTAAGAATAGTGTCCTTATGTTTAATGTGCTCTCATGATTAAGTCACACTTAATACATTAAACGGACTATCTATTCCAGGGACTTTATTAATCAACCATTAATAAAGAAAATGCCTTTTATTATTAATAAATAATTCGATACAAGTACCAAAAGTATTGGCCTTTAGGGCTTACGCCAACAATCTCCCACTAGCACTAGAGCCAATCGAGCATACCCCTTATGCCCATTGATCTAGTATGGCCATCATGCTTCTGCTGCGCAAGAGGCTTTGTTAGTGGGTCAGCAATATTGTCAAGTGTAGGTACTCTACATATTTTCACATCTCCTCTATCTATTCTCTCTCGAATGAGATGATAACGCCTAAGTATGTGTTTGGATCGTTGGTGAGATCTAGGCTCCTTAGCTTGTGCGATAACACCATTGTTATCATAATAGAGACCAATGGGATCCACAATGCTAGGGACTATGCCAAGTTCACTAATGAACTGTTTGATCCAAACAACTCCCTTTGTTGCACTTGAGGCAGCAATATACTCGGCCTCGGTTGTAGAATCAGCAACTGTATCTTGCTTTGAACTTTTCTAGCTCACAGCGCCACCATTTAAGCAAAACACAGAACCATTGGAATCATTCATATTCAAGCGTCTCAGCACTTTGTCTATGTACTCTGACTTAGGCCAAGCATTTTGTGATCTATCTCTATAGATTCTGATTCCTAATATATAGGCTGCTTCACCTAGGTTCTTCATAGAAAAGCATTTCCCCAACCAAGACTTTACTTGTTGCAGGGTAGGGATGTCGTTTCCAATGAGTAATATGTCATCTACATATAATACCAAGAAAACGATCATGCTCCCACTAACCTTCTTGCAGACACAAGGCTCATCTTTGTTCTTGATGAATCCATATTGTTTTACTGTTTCATCAAAACGAAGATTCCATGAGTAGGTCGCAGGCTCATCTAGATCCATGCGTAATATATCACCTTTATGAGATATCCATATCTCTCAGGAAGGTGACGTATCCTGCTTGACCTACGTTGGTCTTGTTCTACTTGAGCAGGTTGCTCTTACACAACTCTTTGTGTTTCCTACTCTAATTCCTCCATAGGTGTATCAATGCTTTGTGATTCTTGAATTTCTTCAAGCTCTACTTTCCTCCCACTGATTCGTTTGGAAATAAAATCCTTTTCTAGGAAAACTCCAGTTCGAGCGACAAACACTTTTCCCTCAGAATGATTGTAGAAGTGATACCCTCTTGTTTCTTTAGGATACCCCACAACTAAGCATTTGTCAGATTTGGGCTCAAGCTTATTTGAAATTTGTCGTTTCATATAAACTTCGCAACCCCAAATCTTCATGTAAGACATATGTGGTTTCTTACCACTCCATATCTCATATGGTGTCTTCTTAACCTTTTGGATGGAACACGGTTAAGTGTGTAAGCTGATGTCAATAGTGCATGTCCTCAAAAGGAGTTTGGAAGATCGGCGTGACTCATCATGGACCGGACCATGTCCAACAGGGTTCACATACATCAGTATGTATGAGGGCCTAAAGATCATTATCTCTTCCACCTTTTCCTGTGAATGGAGACTTTGTCATCTTTCCAATTAAACAAGATATGCATGTCTCATATGATTCATAATCAAAAGAGTCCAACAGTCCATCTTTATGGAGTTTGGAAATGCGTTTCTCATTTATGTGGCCTAATCGACAATGCCAAAGGTAAGTTGGATTTAACTCATTAGGTTTCATCCCTTTAGTATTAATGTTATAAATTGGCATTTCAAGATCAAGGACACACAATCCATTGTTCATTTGTGCAGTAGCATAGAGTATATCATTCAAATAAATTGAGCAACAATTGTTCTTTATTATGAATGAAAAACCAAACTTGTCCAAACAAGAAACGGAAATAATATTCCTACTAATTGCAGGTACATAATAACAGTTCTCTAACTGAATTATTAAACCACTAGGTAAATTCAATACATAAGTTCCTACGGCTAAAGCAGCAACCTTTGCTCCAAAGCCAACTCGTAGGTCGACTTCACGTTTTACCAAATCTCTACTCCTCTTTAGTCCCTGCACATTTGTACAAATGTGAGAACCGCATCCAGTATCTAATACTCATGATGCAGGAGTAGATAAATTAATAACAAAAATACCTGAAGTTGAAGTCTCTACTCCATTCTTCTTATCTTCCAGGTACTTTGGGCAGTTCCTCTTCTAGTGTCCGGTCTTACCGCAATGGAAGCAGGTGTCTTCTTTTGCTATGCCTCCATTAGGCTTTAAAGCAGCAACGATGGGTTTGGGTTTGGCAACTTCCTTGCCTTTCCCTTTATCACCCTGCTTAGTGGGCCTTTTGTTCTGTCTCTTTCCATTTCCGATCATCAGAATGGACTTCCCTTTTGACTTCAAATTCTGCTCGGCAGTTCTTAACATGGCGAGCAGTTCAGGAAGCGATTTGTCCATATCATTCATATTGAAATTTAGGACAAATTAACTGAAACTATCTGGCAATGATTGCAAGATCAAGTCAGTCGCAAGTTCCTTTTCGAGGGGAAAACCCAATCTCTCAAGGTTTTCCACATACCCAATCATCTTGAGTACATGGGGACCTACAGGGGCTCCCTCAGCTAACTTGCCTTGAAAAGGGCTTTTGAAACTTCAAACCTCTCATGCCTTGCTTGCTCTTGATAAAGCAACTTCAGGTGTTCGATCATATCGAACGCTGACATGTTCTCATGTTGCTTTTGCAATTCTGAGTTCATGGTAGCTAGCATGAGACAAGCAGTTTCATTGGCATCATCAACATGCTTCTTATAAGCATCTCTTTCTGCCTTAGGTGCAGAACTAGGAGGTTCCTCTTCAGGAACAGGTGTCTCCAAGACATACAACTTTTTATCATGTTTGAGGATAATCCTCAGGTTTCGGTGCCAATCCAGAAAATTTGTCCCAGACATTTTTTCCTTATCAAGGATTGATCGCAGGATGTTGTTAGAAGTGTTTGCTATCATGGTAATCTACATAAGGATTAATGAAAATATAAGTATCATTGACATATTTAACTAGGCCTTTAATTAAATATGCTCCCACTATTTTACTCAAAACAAATGACCCTCATCATTTGATTCGGAAAATCCCGTTGGAAGATTTTCTAGTGGGTCGAGATCCATATTTCACTTCGTTCTAAGTCCGCGTAAGCGGATTACACAAAACTAGGTTATTTAGGTAGGAACTCCTTCCAATTGTATCTCATACAATTCTCGAAAATTTCATTTGGGTGAATAACTCCTTATTCCAATCCATCATATGGATCATTCCCAACTCTTGGTTCTAAACATATATATAATCTTATTATAATTTGTTTAGTTAAGTTTGACCCATTGTTTTAACAGTTGGATATTACAATTATCCCATCGCACCTTACTAATATAGAACATGCACCTCGCGTAGGCGAAACCTACATTATTCGATACTAGTTTTGATGAGTGTTAAAACTTGGAAAGCATAAACTTAATATTTATTTTGAGGGAATTGCAATTTTTCTGATCTCACCGGCTTGTTTATCATATAAACCGTCTCTCACATGCATCAATATACATTCACATGTATCAACATACATACAAACAAAATGAAACAGTTATGGCCCCTAGCGCAATTGTTCTCCCAAGCCAATGAGAGAACCTAAGCTAACCTAACAACGATCTAAGCTTCTCCAAGCAAGATCTTCAAGGTTGTCCTCCTTTGGCACTGACTTCTTTTCTTTCTTCATATCATTACATTACAAAAAGAAACTTGTTTTACATACGAGAGAGTGAGATGAGAAAAGAAGTTACATTTGGGAGATAAAAAGAGAGGCACGACACACAGGTCGTATTTTAAAACCCAAAGCAGAATAAAGGAAAACTAAGGCCATAACCGATCATCACAAGACAATAATAAACACTTTACTATTATTATTAATTCCTTTAATTAATTAAAACGAAATTAAATCTCGACGACCGATCACCACATTTTAATGAACAATTCATTTAAAATCAATGTCGCTTTTCGCATCAACACTTGATACTTTTAAAGCACTGAGTTAGCCGAACGGGTGAATTTTGCCTTGCGTTAACCGGTTAACCATATGCGTTAACCAGTTAACACTGTTTGAAATATGTTCAAAAAATTCTTTTCTATCTAACGTTAACCGGTTAACCAAATGCGTTAACCGGTTAACACTGTTCAAAAATGTCTTGGAAAACTGTTTTCCATCTTGCGTTAACCGGTTAACCAAATGCGTTAACCGGTTAACACTGTTTGAAAAATTAAATTTTTTTATTTTGTATTGCGTTAACCGGTTAACCATATGCGTTAACCGGTTAACACTGTTCGGAAAAGTGTTTAGAAAGCACAACTCTTCTGCAGTCAAACCCCAATCGCATAACTCTCTAACAACACAACCCTTGTGCCGTCACTAACCCTGATGCACCAATTTCAGACCGTCAAACACATCTCGATTATTGATTCAGTATGATTGATCAACACGTCATTTCTTCACCATACTAATGTCGGATCAAGAAGCATGTGACCATTGATCGCTCAAAGGAAAACAATCATTGAGTGTTTGAATGAACGAAACGAGAACACTATATCATATATAATGTATTTTGCATCAGGATTACATATATCATATATATGTAACTTGATCGATCTCAATTTAATTTTTGATTCATTCTGTCTTTAATCATATTAATACAGAACAAAAACAGTTATCAGATTCATGGTTTCGTAAGTGGCTCTGATACCACTGAAGGAGAATTTCCATCCAAGGCGCAGCGAAATTTAAAAATTTCTCCATTTAGTGATCCTTACGAATGGGCATGATCAGTGATAGAATCATTACCTCTTGTGGCGATTTAAACCTTTGGTGCAGATCTCTTGTAACGATCAAAACCTTGGATACAAATCCACAGGGCGATCACGAACGTTGAACGATGACAACGTCTCTACTCAGTCCACACGAACAGATTCCTTCAATCGCAGTGCTAGCTGTTATGAATGAAGGCTTTGAGTGAGAGAAAGAGAGATACGAAATTCCAACTCTTCAGTTGTGTTGTATTCCCATACAATGCTTCTGCACAAGAGTTCTATTTATAGAACCACTTGTGTGGGCTTCAAGCCAAAAAGCCCACTTAAGTGCATTTTGCCCATATCTCATAATATGCCAAAATCACTTAAGTATTTGGTACCTTACCATATTTCGTATTCCACTTAAGTGCACCGTACCTTACGATGTTCCTTAGTTACTCTATTTCTCATCAATCCGTCCTTGTGTGTGACCCTGTAGGTTTTCGCGACGTTGGCAATTATATTAAATCACTCATTTAACATAATAAACAGTGAGCGGTATCTAGCAACATATCACTGCTACCCAAGTCACGAAAATGTCATGTGATCTGACAAAACCTCTTGTGATAATAATTATGTGTATAATTACCCCTTTGCCCTTATGTCTATATTGAACACAAGGTATAGACCGTGTCATCCTTGTCCAGTTCAATATTGGGCCCTTAGACATTTATCCTGTTACGCAGGATGAGCAAATTCCATCTAGGACACTCATGTCCCTCAGCATGCTTTGTGGAGTACCCTTCAACTTTCTTTATGGTTATCCAGTTACGGACAACGTTGGATCAGCAATAAAGCACTCGACTCTACATCGAGGGTCCATAGTGGTTTCAGGTCGAAGAGTGGTGTCGCATACGCGAAAAACAACCGGCGGGAAAGACACAGAGCCGCCACCGTGCGTTATTTATCCCAAAGGAGGGAAAGGAAACGCTCGAAGTAAACCTGAAAAAGGGAAAGGAATGGTCCTACGACCAGAGATTGCAAGGTACGGGAGTCGGTTACGCAAGGGGAAGGTATTAGCACCCCTCAAGTCCGTCGTACTCGACGGGATCCACGCTCAAAAGAATAGGAAAAAGTTGCTGATAAACTGCTCAAAGAATGCACACACACTGGAATAAGCAAACAGGTAAAAGAAGATGGAGGAAAGAGACTCGACAGGATGTCGCATCCTAGGCCTACGTAGTTTTTCAGAAACAAACATCAGAGTCGACGTAGTTCGGGGAAATGGGAGACGTGCTTGCTAGGATATCGCATCCTATGCATACGTATCTTCTCTAACCAGAGTAAGAATCAGAGCACTCGTAGCTCGGCTAACGCACGCTGAAACAAACACTGAAAGGAGACGCTGAGACGTCAAAAGAAACACTCAAAAGGAAACGGAATGCCAATAGATAGACTTATATCCGACTCCACACAAACAAACGTAAACAGGAAACGGAATGCCAATAAATGGACTTACTTCCGACTCCAAACAAAGAAACGCAAACAAGGAAACAGAATGCCAATAGACGGACTTACTTCCGACTCCAAACAAAGAAAGGGTGTACAAACACACACACAAAAGAACAAAAGGGTGACAAACAAAGACTCAAAAAAAGAAAAGGTTGCCCGGAGAGATTTCGCTCAATCTCCTGCCTACGTATCTCATCTGGTATGAGAATCAGGGCGACGTAGTTCCCCTTAACAGGGGAGAAACTCTCTCCTAACCATAGACTAGGGAGATAACGAACTAATAGGGAGACTACGACTCGAGCCTAAAAGTTGTCATGCAAACGATCCCTAAGTTGAGGTCTCTAATCAGAACCTAACTCACACAGGAAGCAAGCTAGCTCAAACAGCAAATAAACATCAATCACAGGTGAACAAGTATCACACTCTATATGCAAACAAGCGGCTCATACAAAGCTAGGCTTTAGTCAAGGGGTCATATCAACCTCGACAAACAAGCCAACACTTGAAGGGTACGATGAAGCTCTTAACCACTGGCATTGACCGTCAGGGTGAGCAGATGAAAGGTAATGAGGGTTGGACCTCATAGCTCTTAACCCGGGACTGGGTGAGCTTCAAATCAATGAAAACGTGGGGATCCAGAATGAGGGACCCTACTCCACTTGACTGACTCTATATACAAGGATCTTGGGTTAGGTTCAAGAGTATCAACACGTAGTGCGGGCATAATGAACGACTCAATAACTAACAGGGGACTGATTACTAGTCCCTTCTATCTGTCAATTGCCTCTTCACTTAGGAGGACTTAACAAGTAACTTGCCTCATCAAGGAGGTCTTCAGCACAAATATAAACAAGCACAATCATTGCCTCTTAAGGAGGACTTCAGCCAAATGCCTGCCAAAAGAAACGACAGGGCTTCCAGACTACATGGAGTTAGAGAATGATTACCTAGGTGGTATACCAACCACAACCAAAGAAAATCTCAAGCAAGAGCTAAAAGTGACTAATGTACCTGTACAAAAGTCAAACAGTCAATATCCTATTCAGACAATCAACAGTGGTGCTTATTCATCATCTACACAAGGTAAGTCAAAGTGTAAGCAACTCAAGTGAGTTCATCACCATTCGACCTACAACACAATAAAGGTTAGTGGACCAAAGTAACTTGCATCTCAAGTAATGAGATCAACACCAACCATTAGAGCTAAATGCTTGAACCTGAAATACAAAGCTCAATTGGTGAGTACAAACCACTAGTACCAAGACTAGGGTCAAACGCAAAGCAAATAGTCAAAACAGCAGCCAATATTCCACATGAAGCACATTCAATCAAATAAGAACATGTCATAAAAAGGATTAAACTCAAATCATAAGGCAAGGCCATCACATGAACAAGATAAGGCAAAGGCAAGCAAGGTGGTCACAATTGGACATTCAAATGAGAAAAACCACATTAAAACAGAAATGAATCCAATGATCATGAAATTTTTTATATGAACTCATCATGTTGAACACAAGCATCATGCAAAAAATTAAAATCAGAAGATATCAAATGGCACATGTATGAAAATGAACAAGAGCAACATCCAAATGTGTGACACAAATTGTCACACCCAAAGTTCATGTGTCTAAAACAGAGATGGAAAATGATAAAATTTCCAAACAAAAGCCAAAAGATCAAGTCACATGTTATGAATAAGCATGTCAAATTTCAAGGCAATTGGACAAACCATGAGCATTTCACAAATCAATTAGCACAACATGTCATTTTTGCATCATGTTCAAACAATCAAGCATATTTAAGAATCCAGAACCACGAAAATCAGGAAATTAGCATCACAAAATAATAGACATCACAACAATCATGTGGAAAAAAGAATGGATTGATTTGGACAATTTTTCTATTGTTATGATTTTTGCAAGTTGGTGAAAAATATGAAATAAAATGGAGATCATGTAAAACAATGAAATGAAATGTGAAAATGGAAAATGCCATAGGTGAGGATTGAACTCAGGTTTGCATGGTCAAAGGCGCTCAGCAATTAAATCAAACTGGAAATGTCTACACCAGGGATCGAACCAAGGTTATCTAGGTCACATGCGCTTAACAATTAAATCAATTAAAACAAATGCCACTGCATGGGAATCGAACTGGTGCAAGGCAAGTCACAGGCGCGTTTACAATTGAAACGCTGGGTTTCAAAATGGAAAACAAATAGAAAACATACGCAAGGCAAGGATCGAACTGGTGACTGGAACGTTGCAAGCGCGCCAACAGTGTAACCCTAACGCTGAACCAGAAAACCTTGGCACTATTCATGGACGGTGGAACGCGGTGGTTTCCACCTCTTCTCCGTTTGGACCGGCGGAGATGATGAACACTTTTTTTCCAGAATTAACGTGGCATATATGGATCGAAAGCTTGTTCAATGTAGAACACGAATATATCATTTAAAACTCCTAATTCTCCATGGATTTGGCAAATCGAAGAAAAACATTATGATCAACAAAACTTCAACTCAACATATCTCATGCAATTCTTAACCAAATTCAAAGATAGTTATATCAGAATTCTCAGCATCAAAAGTTCTACAAGATCATGGCAATAAAACAACAAATTATGATGATCGAATTTCAAATTGGGATTCAAGCTCCAAAAATGTCCAGATCTTGTCCTCCAACCTCGTAATGAAGCTTTGTGCACGAATTGGCAGTGGAAACCTCTTAGATCTAGCTCAAACTTCAAATTCCATCTTCATGTTCATATGCTTGTGTAGCTCGATTCTTGATCCAAATCTTCAAATCAAACCTTGATTCTTCATCAATCATCCATGCTGAACATGATTATGCAATGATATTGATGTGTTATGTGAAGAAAATTCAAGTTTCAATTGAGAGAGTTTTTGGAGGGAAATGAGATTTCTAGATCCAAAATGTGTTATTCTGAGCAAAACAATTAGGATTATCTATTTATATCACCTGTTAATTATGCTGCTAATCACAATTTGGCTTGGCTAATGGAAAATTAATGAGAAATGAGGTGTATGACCAAAAATGCCAATGCACCCTTGCATGGACATGTGCACGTGAACAGTGCACATGCCAACTTCTTTTTCACTTAAAACCACCCTATGAACATGATGGAATGGTCAAATGGCTTGTGTAATGCACCAAATTTGAATTATGCATTTTCCCTCCAAATTATTCATGCATGGACAAATGATCATGTGAGTTAATTTTGTGTAATGCAATGTTTGATTTGAAAACTATTGGTCATGACAAGCATTTTGCCAAAAGAGTGACTCCATTTGGAGTTTTGTAGCCAAAGTTATGCCATGTTGAACTTCCATGCACACTTGGTGATCATTTGCTCATAACTTCTCAACCCTTCATCAGATGCTCATGATCTTGGACTTTTTGAAAAGAGGAGAGAAAGATCTTCAACTTTCATGTTGACCAAAAATTCATTTGAAGCTTCTTTGATGTTGGAAAGTCAAGTTGAATATGGTCTAAAAACTTGCCATTTTTGGAAACTTGAAATTAAAGGTCACTTTCCATTTTTGGAAACTTTTGATTTGACTTCAAAATCTTCAAGGTAAATGTTTGACATGATGAATAGGCCTTGTATGAACATGATTAGGAGGAAGAAAGTCCATTCTTCCACTCAAAGCCCTCAGTTAACCGCACAGTTGACTTTTATGGTCCTCAGATGACCTGGAAATGCACTGATGAATTCTCTTGATGCCAGTGCCGACTGCCAAGATGCAATGCAATATGTAATGTTAATGACCTAAAAAATGAAATGAATGCATGAATGGGGGGTGCAAATTTGAGGTGCTACAGCTGCCCCTATTCAATAAACTAAGAACCTGAACGGATGAAAGCAACGGCTATCATACTGTCAAGGTAAACAGGGATTGAATACCAAAAGAACCGTAAAATTTGCACTCTGCAGGTGACGAACTAAGGAAAGCGAGGAAACCACGACCAGACATCTACCGATGAAGGGGAAGAGAGAAGCCACGACCATACATCTACCGATGAATGGGCAGAGAGAAACCACGACCAGACATCAACGTATGAATGGGAAGAGAGAAACCACGACCAGACATCAACGGATGAATGGGAAGAAAGAAACCATGACCAGACATCTCTCGGATGAATGGGAAGAAAGAAACCACGACCAGACATCTCTCGATGAATGGGAAGAAAGAAACCACGACCAGACATCTCTCGGATGAATGGGAAGAGAGAAACCACGACCAGACATCTCTCGGATGAATGGGAAGAAAGAAACCACAACCAGACATCTCTCGATGAATGGGAAGAAAGAAACCACGACCAGACATCTCTCGGATGAATGGGAAGAAAGAAACCACGACCAAACATCAACTGATGAATGGGAAGAAAGAAACCACGACCAGACATCAACGGATGAATGGGAAGAAAGAAACCACGACCAGACATCAACGGATGAATGGGAAGAAAGAAACCACGACCAGACATCTCTCGATGAATGGGAAGAAAGAAACCACGACCAGACATCTCTCGATGAATGGGAAGAAAGAAACCACGACCAGATATCTCTCGGATGAATGGGAAGAAAGAAACCACGACCAGACATCAACGGATGAATGGGAAGAAAGAAACCACGACCAGACATCAACGGATGAATGGGAAGAAAGAAACCACGACCAAACATCTCTCGATGAATGGGAAGAAAGACACCACGACCAGACATCTCTCGATGAATGGGAAGAAAGAAACCATGACCAGACATCTCTCGGATGAATGGGAAGAAAGAAACCACGACCAGACATCTACCGAAGAATGGGAAGAAAGAAACCACGAACAGACATCAACGGATGAATGGGAAGAAAGAAACCACGACCAGACATATCTCGGATGAATGGGAAGAAAGAAACCACGACCAGACATCAACAGATGAATGGGAAGAAAGAAACCACGGCCAAACATCTCTCGGATGAATGGGAAGAAAGAAACCACGACCAGACACCTCTCGGATGAATGGGAAGAAAGAAACCACGACCAGACATCTCTCGGATGAACGGGAAGAAAGAAACCACGACCAAACATCTCTCGGATGAATGGGAAGAAAGAAACCACGACCAGACATCTCTCGGATGAATGGGAAGAAAGAAACCACGACCAGACATCTCTCGAATGAATGGGAAGAAAGAAACCACGACCAGACATCTCTCGGATGAATGGGAACAAAGAAACCACGACCAGAAATCTCTCGGTGAATGGGAAGAAAGAAACCACGACCAGACATCAACGGATGAATGGGAAGAAAGAAACCACGACCAGACATCTCTCGATGAATGGGAAGAAAGAAACCACGACCAGACGTAGACGGATGAATGGGAAGAAAGAAACCACGACCAGACATCTCTCGGATGAATGGGAAGAAAGAAACCACGACCAAACATCTCTCGGATGAATGGGAAGAAAGAAACCACGACCAAACATCTCTCGGATGAATGGGAAGAAAGAAACCATGACCAGACATCTCTCGGATGAATGGGAAGAAAGAAACCACGACCAGACATCTCTCGGATGAATGGGAAGAAAGAAACCACGACCAGACATCTCTCGATGAATGGGAACAAAGAAACCACGACCAGAAATCTCTCGGATGAATGGGAAGAAAGAAACCACGACCAGACATCTCTCGATGAATGGGAAGAAAGAAACCACGACCAGACATCTCTCGGATGTATGGGAAGAAATAAACCACGACCAGACATCTCTCGATGAATGGGAAGAAAGAAACCACGACCAGACATCTCTCGGATGAATGGGAAGAAAGAAACCACGACCAGACATCTCTTGATGAATGGGAAGAAAGAAACCACGACCAGACATCAACGGATGAATGGGAAGAAAGAAACCACGACCAGACATCTCTCGATGAATGGGAAGAAAGAAACCACGACCAGACATCTCTCAATGAATGGGAAGAAAGAAACCACGACCAGACATCAGCGGATGAATGGGAAGAAAGAAACCACGACCAGACATCTCTCGATGAATGGGAAGAAAGAAACCACGACCAAACAACTCTCGGATGAATGGGAAGAAAGAAATCACGACCAGACATCTCTCGGATGAATGGGAAGAAAGAAACCATGACCAGACATCTCTCGGATGAATGGGAAGAAAGAAACCACGACCAGACATCTCTCGATGAATGGGAACAAAGAAACCACGACCAGAAATCTCTCGGATGAATGGGAAGAAAGAAACCACGACCAGACATCTCTTGATGAATGGGAAGAAAGAAACCACGACCAGACATCTCTCGGATGAATGGGAAGAAAGAAACCACGACCAGACATCTCTCGATGAATGGGAAGAAAGAAACCACGACCAGACATCTCTCGGATGAATGGGAAGAAAGAAACCACGACCAGACATCCTCGATGAATGGGAAGAAAGAAACCACGACCAGACATCAACGGATGAATGGGAAGAAAGAAACCGCGACCAGACATCTCTCGATGAATGGGAAGAAAGAAACCACGACCAGACATCAACGGATGAATGGGAAGAAAGAAATCACGACCAGACATCTCTCGGATGAATGGGAAGAAAGAAACCACGACCAGACATCAACAAATGAATGGGAAGAAAGAAACCACGACCAGACATCTCTCGGATGAATGGGAAGAAAGAAACCACGACCAGACATCTCTCGGATGAATGGGAAGAAAGAAACCACTACCAGACATCTCTCGATGAATGGGAAGAAAGAAACCACGACCAGACATCAATGGATGAATGGGAAGAAAGAAACCATGACCAGACATCTCTCGATGAATGGGAAGAAAGAAACCACGACCAGACATCAACGGATGAATGGGAAGAAAGAAACCACGACCAAACATCTCTCGGATGAATGGGAAGAAAGAAACCACGACCAGACATCTCTCGGATGAATGGGAAGAAAGAAACCACGACCAGACATCTCTCGGATGAATGGGAAGAAAGAAACCACGACCAGACATCTCTCGGATGAATGGGAAGAAAGAAACCACGACCAGACATCTCTCGGATGAATGGGAAGAAAGAAACCACGACCAGACATCTCTCGATGAATGGGAAGAAAGAAACCACGACCAGACATCTCTCGGATGAATGGGAAGAAAGAAACCACGACCAGACATCTCTCGATGAATGGGAAGAAAGAAACCACGACCAGACATCTCTCGGATGAATGGGAAGAAAGAAACCACTACCAGACATCTCTCGATGAATGGGAAGAAAGAAACCACGACCAGACATCTCTCGGATGAATGGGAAGAGACAAACCACGACCAGACATCTCTCGATGAATGGGAAGAAAGAAACCACGACCAAACATCAACGGATGAATGGGAAGAGAGAAACCACGACCAGACATCAACAGATGAATGGGAAGAAAGAAACCACGACCAGACATCTCTCGATGAATGGGAAGAAATAAACCACGACCAGACATCAACGGATGAATGGGAAGAAAGAAACCACGAACAGACATCAACGGATGAATGGGAAGAAAGAAACCACGTCCAGACATCTCCCGATGAATGGGAAGAAACTCAATGTTTATCGACCATCGAGAGATGATGTCTACTGACACCAAAAGAAAGGACCCACACGGGGATCAACACGACACTCACCGGTATCGTAAGGATGACATCTATATATGTCAAAACAAGGCAGACACTTGCCAGGGACTAAACTGGGGAGAATCAAGCTTTCCTTTCACGGACGGGTGAGAAAATAAACCTCTCTGGGGATTGTCAATTCTGAATGCTGTCAAGAGCAACCGCTGTAAATGTACCATACAAATGTTGAACAATGATCCACCTCTGCTGGGGAAATGGTCCAAGCCTGCAAGATGCAAGGGGAGGAAAACTCTTGCTGGGAAGGCAAATGATCACTTTGCTGGGCATACAATTCCTGATTCGATCTCCCAACTCTGTGGGGAGTAGCACTACTGGGGATGCTTGTTGATCTGTCATTCTCGAAACGGCAGAGAAACCCCCTCAACTAGGGAGTCACTTGTTGGGGACACACCAACCTCTCGACCATGCTGGAGAAACAGATTCTGAAATCGAACCAGATGACCCAACGTCGCGATGCTAAACTCCTCAGAATAACATCTTCACCAACCAGCTAAACCAATCCTCGAATGGTAACCACGGCTTGGGGCTAATGCTTGCAATGCGGATGTATGAATTTTACAGCGTAATGCTCCATAACCATGGAAATGCTACGCAATTAATGATGCAATATGCTATGCTTCTCTAAATGATGAATGCATAAAAGATATCCCCCTCCGGGGGCTGCACGAGCCACTCTGCTGAGGAACTCAATATCACTCCAATCTCCACCCTGCTGGGGAATAACACTACTGCTGGGGAAAGGATAATCCTCAATGGGGACGATCTCCACTGAACCCGATCGCTTGGGGACTTCGCTGGGGAAGAGACTACCAACACAAACCTCTGCTGGGGAAACAACAACCTTCAGACTTGCTGGGGAAATAACATTCTCAACCCTGTTGGGGATTGCAGCAAACTTCAGACTTGCTGGGGAAATAAAATTCTCAACCCTGATGGGGATTGCAGCAAACTTCAGACTTGCTAGGGAAATAACACTCTCAACCCTGCTAGGGGAGATAACCAACCTCAGGCCTGGCTGCCGAGGGAACACCGATCTCGAACCCGCTGGGGAGATAACAATCTCAAACCGCTGGGGAAGCAACAAACCTCAGGCCCGACTGCCGAGGAAACACCGATCTCGAACCCGCTGGGGAGATAACAATCTCAAACCATTGGGGAGGTACGAAACTTTGACATGGAACACCTGTCGACTCGTCGAACACTGGCATTCACCATCCAACACAGTGTCAATTTTTCACTTTTGAGAGCTCCCAGACTTTGAAGAGTCCCTCGTCTCTGATTGGACTTTAAAGGATCTCTCGTCAAAACGCCTCACATCACAACCTGCAAGTGAGTGAAAATATCTAACAGCACCTGCAAAAGAGATCGTTAGATAAAACGTGCCCCAGGCGTGCCAAAATTTTAACACCTAGGTCACTCAACCTTCCGAATAAGATTTCAGGTTTTCAATCTTATGAACATGCATCGGAAGGGACCCATATGTCTCAAAATGAAAATATTCTTATCAAAATAAACGGATGTTTTTGCAATCAAAGCGGTAATGAAAACAAAAACAAAATTATTTGACTGAATATGCATTTTATTGGTTGAAAAAGGTGGTTCGTAACTGAGCAATACACAGGAAGCAATCCCTGAAATGAGGTAATTGCGCACAAAAGGAAAATCTATCCTAATGGAAATGTGAACCCGTGATCTCATTGAGTTCCAACTCGGTTACACCCCATATGTCCTCAAGACTCTCCGCGCTTTCTGCCTTCTGAACAAAACGCTTCCGACCGATCTCTGCCGGGGATTATCCATGTCATATCCAAAGCACAAACGATCCTGCTAGACGTAGTTGTTCGTTTCATTCCCTCTTTTGCCTGGACCGCCCTTTCGGGTTTTCAGTCCACCGGGATACCCTTTTTTGCCCAAGTCGCCCTTGTGGGGTTTTCGACTTGCCGGGTGTACATTTTTTCTCTTTTTATCCCTAATTTTTGCCCGAACCTTTTTCATTTTTTTTTGTTCGCTGGGATGCCCATTTTTGCCTGGACTATTTTATTCTTTCCGTCCAGCGGGTCTCTTATATGAAGTATTTTTTAACTGCGTCCGCATTCACAGGGGATGGAAAATCCTCGCCATCCATGGTCGTCAACAACAAGGCTCCGCCAGAGAAAACCTTCTTGACCACGAATGAACCTTCATAATTGGGTGTCCACTTGCCCCAACGATCGTTCTAAGGAGGAAGGATCCTTTGCAACACCATATCTCCCACATGATACACACGAGGTCGCACCTTTCGGTCAAAAGCCCGCTTCATTCGCTGCTGGTACAACTGCCCATGACAAATGGCTGCCAGCCTCTTTTCCTCAATCAGGCTCAACTCTTCATACCGAGTCTTTACCCATTCCGCCTCTTTCAATTTCACGTCCATCAGGACTCTTAATGAAGGAATCTGGACCCCAACTGGTAGCACGACTTCCATCTTATACACCAGCGAGAAAGGCGTTGCCCCAGTAGATGTACGCACCGAGGTTCGATACCCAGGATACAAGCTTCGTGTTCAGCCACGCTGTTGGTGCATTCAAATGTTAGTCGGGCAGCAAAAGAACGTGGGATCCCTTCGACATAACCAAAACAACATCAACTCCATTACCATCCACGTCAACGGCCCCATCAAACATCAGAATCCGTTCGGATTCAGAGTCAGGCCCCTCCTCCGGGATCGGTTCCTCACAATCTTTCGATTTGAGAACCATGATGTCCTCATCAGGGAACTCAAACTTCATCGGTTGATAATCCTCAATGGGTTGCTGGGCGAGGTAATCAGACAATACACTCCCCTTTATTGCTTTCTGAGAGGTATACTGGATATCATATTCAGTCAAAATCATCTGCCATCTCGCAACCCATCCGGTCAATGCTGGCTTCTCAATGCTGGCTTCTCAAATACATACTTGATTGGATCCATCTTGGAAATCCATAAAGTGGTATGAACCAGCATATACTGTCTTAGTCGGCGAGCAACCTATGCCAAAGCACAACAAGTTTTCTCGAGCAGTGAATATTTTGTTTCACAGTCGGTAAACTTTTTGCTAAGATAAATTGCATGCTCTTTTCGACCAGACTCGTCATGCTGCCCCAGTACGCACCCCATAGACCCCTCGTGGACTATCAAGTACAGGATTAACGGTCGTCCCTCCACGGGAGGCAATAGAATCAGAGGCTCCTACAAATATTCTTTTATTTTTTTCAAATGCCGCCTGGCAATCATCATTCCACCTGACCGTTTGATCTTTTTTTTTTAATATGGGTTCACACGTGGCTGTTAGATGAGATATGAACCGTGAGATGCAGTTCAATCTACCTAAGAAACCACGAACCTCTTTTCTTTCACAATAAGCCTTAACAACTTACCGGACCGCACTTCGAAAGTGCACTTACTCGGATTCAACCTCAGTTTGAATTGTCTCAACTAGTCAAACAGCTTGGCCAAGTCTACCGAATGCCCCTCTTCTGTTTGGGACTTTGCTATCATGTCATCAACATAACATTCAATTTCATGATGAATCATATCATGAAACAAAGTCACCATGGCTCTCTGACACGTGGCACCGGCGTTCTTGAGACCGAATGGCACCACCTCTTAACAAAAAGTGCCCCACGGTGTGATGAACGTTATTTTCTCCATATCATCTGGCGACATTTTGATTTGATTATGGCCAGAAAAGCCATCCATGAAGGAAAGCAACGAGAACTGAGTTGTATTATCTACCAACACATCGATGTGAGGTAATGGGAAATCATCTTTCGGGCTAGCTCTGTTCAAATCCCGGTAGTCCACACACATTCTCACCTTTCCATCATTTTTGGCACTGCAACTTCTGCTTCACTGGAGGACAGTCTTCTCTCGATGGTGACCTGTGCATAATGTCATACCCCAAAATTTGCCCATTAATATTTCAAGACATTTTGCAAGGCATTCCGACTCATATATAACACTGATCTTGAAGAAACAAAGGCCCAGCTCACGGATGGCCCAATCCAGAAAATGGCCCAAACTGGCCTGTTCGCTACGCGCTCGCCTAGCGAAGCTGACAGACAACAAAAATTTCGGGCTTCATTTTGAGCCCATTAGGTCACCATTATCACTATAAATACCAGCACTTCAGTAATAAAAAAAAAAAAAAAAAATGAAAAAAAAACGAAAAAAAAAAAAAAAAAAAGAGAATTTTTTTTTTAATTAATTAATTAATTAAATAATTAAAATAAATAAATAAATAAAATATAACAATTTATTTTGGACTTGGGTCTCCCTCAGTCCAAGCCCATTACCCACGAAATTAGTCTATAAATACTGAAGTTTCAGTAGGGGGAGTTACACTTGGAGTGAGACTTGGAGTTTACACTGGGAGATTCACTGGAGAAAGAAGGAAGAGAAGCAAAACACTCTGAGGTTTCCTTGGAACAAAACCTTGAGGAAAAAGAAAGAGAGAGAACAGAGAAGGACGGATAGAAACTTTGGCATAGGAACCCTGCCTACCCGGAGAATTCAGAGTAAAGAAACCCTGAAGGCAGCCCATCTGCACCGAAGCCATCGCCGTCCAATTCCCGCTGCCTAACTTATTCCGATACTACAAGTGGTCAATCCCTTCAACCTTGAATTGGCAAACAGGTTTGCGTATCTCTATTGTTTATACTTTCAATTGGCCATATCTACATATATAATGTATCATGATTAAATGTTGATATATAATTTGCTTTCGTATGGGAATCTAAATACGCCTGAATACCCTGAATGTTTGACCATGTTATTCCTGTGATAAAATGCCATAAAATTCAAAGTTCCTAACATGGGGCTGTTTTCAAATTCAAAATCCGTGGCCTTCGCTAGGCGAGGTAGAGGCGAACGAGACAGTACCTGATTCTTCTAGTCTGTTTTTTTTTTATGTTTTTATCATAGCCATGCATTATTCATCCTATCCTATTTATTGTTGTGATATTTCTCCGGTGTAATCTTCGATTGCACCCTGATTTGGTGTTCTGATATGTTTCTTTTTTTGAGTTTCGTAAAGGTTCACATATCCCAGGAAAAGGTTATTGGCTAGGTATTCCACTTTATTTGTGGGATACCCTTGTGGAGTTTCACCCTAAATTAATTTTTAATGTATTAATTTCTAATGTATTAATTTTTTAATATATTATTTTTAATAATTTTAATGTGGAGTTTCATCCTAATTATATAATTAATTGTAAAACTTTGCCTTTGAATAAGTGATCTTGGACCTCTCTTTGTTGCCTTACGATTACGATATTACGGTCATGTCCCGCGAACGTGGGGATACCCTTAGCAAAGACCCTTCGGTTAAATCATCATAAAATAAATTATAGTCCCTCGGATGTTGCCTTCGAATATACAACTTTGTCCCTCGATGACCCTCCGATGTTGCCTACGGTTAAAAGATGATAGTCCCTTCGAATGCTAAGGTATCCTCGTAACTGTTGCCTTCAATGACCAATCGATGACCCTACGATGACCCTTTTACATCCAAAGGATAAAACTACTTATTTCTCAATAATGAGGACAGTTTTACCCTCATAAGGATAGGAAATACTCATAAAGACCTTGGGTCGGTATAACTCTTAATTGCTGGCTCACAACCTAAAACATTTTTTCACACCTCACACCTTTCAAAATACCTTCAGAAAATCACCACTTGGTATACATTCATACTAGACTCATTACCGAGTTATATTTTTCTAAACAATTTTCAAAACTAAACGAGATAATCACTTTGTATACATTCATACAAGAATCATTACAAAGTTAAATTCTCTTTTCAAAACAATTTTTCTAAACAATTCACAAACACTTTTTTTAGACAAAAATAATATAAGTGATCGAGCAATTAAGAGCCCATGGATAACCATGGATACAAAGGGTGCTAACACCTTCCCTTTGTATAATGTACCTCCCGAACCCAAAATCTAAATTAAGGTTTTCCTGTTCTTTTCCACCTTTCCTTATTGGATAAAAGAAAAGTCGGTGGCGACTCTTGCTAACCGCGACATTGCGATTAAAACCACAAAAAAGTCCAGTTCACCGTATGACAGAACTGGCGACTCTGCTGGGGACCTTAAAAAGAGAGGTTACCTTAAAAACAAGATCACTTATTCAATTTGTCTGATTTATTTTTAAGGGATTGCTTGGGTATGTTATGCTTGAGTGAAAGATCCTACACCCGGATCTAGTGTACCTTAGGTAAGTAGCAAGAGATCATCGCGACTGTCCGGCGTATACTGGAATGGTCAAAATGATGGCTACGGTTAATGTGGCACTTTGGATGTCCTGATGTTCCTCATGTTAGTTGAGGAAATATTTGGCATTCGCGTGGTGTCATAAAAGCATTAACCAGACCTTTAGAACCCTAATTGACTCATCCTGGCCATTAGAAAGTAGTGAGATAACTGGCTTCGGTTCCGACTGGAGTTGGTTGAGACTCGATACTACACTCTTTGAGATTGGACTTTAGGGAAGCTTCGGTCAACCACTTGGTGTTGCACTGAAGTGGACTTAAGGAAAGGTCAATGATTTGAGATCCTTCTAGAACCCGGTTACTATTCTAAGACAGGTTGAACCAACCAAACTTCAGTGGGGAGGGTATTTACCTATGGAACTCACGCAAGCCTTAAAACCTAGGAATGATTGTTGTGTGACTTGCTTGTGCTTGTTATTTATCTAACAACATGACATCATAACAACATAACATCATAACATCATGGCATTGTACTAACCATTTCAAGGATTTAGGGATTTAACTCTGCTAAAAAAAAAACAGAAAAAACAAAAACAAAAGCAAAAACAAAAGAGAAAAGAAAAAAAAAGCTCTTTTTGTTAGTTTATGCAAAGTTAAATCCCGAAAGTCCTTGAAAACATTTCATACATTGCATTGCATCGCATAACAGGTATTCTAAAGGATCAGTGTTCTCACGATTTTCCTATCAAACAGATTCCAGCAGATTCAAACAGATTGAACAATGGCTCTCGAACAAACTGTCAAAGATCTCCAGGCCCAGAATGCTCAATTCCAGGAAATGATGCTGAGCTTATCTAAGGGGCAGGAAGAACTGAAAGCTCTTTTGATGGAGAAGAAGAAGGACCAGAAACCTGTGGGTTACATCAACCCGGGGAGAAGGCTTAAGGGACAGGTTACAGGAGTCAAGATTAGAATTCCGAAGGATTCAGAAGAAGAGACCGAGAATGATTCGGAAGATGAGAATCCTAATCTCGTCAATTCTGAGGACGACGATGAAGATTATGAACATGAACAGTACTCTCCGAAGGATGATAAGTACAAGTTGCTGGAAGAACGTATGCTAGCTATGGAGGGGCAGAAAGTGCCCGGTCTGGATTTCGAAAACTTGGGTCTGGTCTCTGATGTGGTCATTCCCCGCAAATTCAAGGTTCCCATTTTCACTAAGTATGATGGTGCCTCTTGTCCTCAGATGCATCTAAGGGCTTATGTGAGAAAGATTCAGCCGCACACTACTGATAAGAAACTGTGGATCCATTTCTTCCAAGAGAGTCTGTCTGGCACACAGTTAGAGTGGTATTATCAGCTTGAGAGCTCTAACATCCGCACATGGACTGATTTAGCAACAGCTTTCTACAAGCACTACCAGTATAATTCTGAGTTAGCGCCTACTCGGCTACAGCTACAAAATATGACTATGGGCTCTAAAGAAAGTTTCAAAGAATATGCTCAAAAGTGGAGAGATTTGGCTGGCAGAGTCAAACCCCCTATGACTGATCGAGAGTTAGTGGACATGTTCATGGGTACACTGACTGGCCCATTCTACAGCCATCTACTGGGAAGTTCCTCGTCAGGTTTCACTGAACTTATCTTGACAGGTGAACGGGTTGAAAGCGGCATTCGAAGTGGAAAGATACAGGCAGCTACTTCTGCAAGCACCAAAAAGTCCTATCAGGGAAAGAATGAATCAAATGCTGTGTACAGTGAGAGGAAGCATAACAAGAAGAATCGTGACCATACTATTGGGGCAGTTACAATTGCCGCACCGCCATCTCAGAACTTCCAACACAGACAAGACAGGTCGAGAAGACAGTTTACCAAGATCAATATGACTTTAACCCAAGCACTGCAGAGTATGTTAAAGGCCAATTTGATTACCCTCAGAGGCCCTCCTGCAAATCCCAACACTACTTCTCCTCGTTATAATCCCAACGCCAGGTGTGCCTATCACTCCGATAGCCCCGGGCATGATACGAATGATTGCTGGTTGTTGAAGAACAAGATTCAGGATATGATCGACGCTGGAGAAATTGAATTTGATCCTCCGGCGACCCCCAATGTCATCACAGCACCTATGCCTAATCATGACCAGAATGTTAATGTTGTGGACGACAATTCTCACGTTACTGACGTTGCTGATTTAGCATCTCCTCTCCTGATCGTTAAGAAGAATTTATTGCAAGCTGGTTTATTTCCAGGTTGTGCTGAAGATTGCGATCTCTGTGTACTCCGACCCAATGATTGTTTGAAGTTGAAGAACGGCATTCAACGGCTGATGGATGATCGTACAATTCTATTTGAAAGGGTTCCTAAGGTGGACAACTCTATTGAAGAGGTATCTGTGATTGCTAGGTCCAAAGCTCCAGTGAAGATTACCGCTACTAGAGTGCCTGTGAAGATTACCGCTGAGCCCAAAGTGGCTCCCCTGATTATTACCGCACCTGGCCCCGTGCCATATTCCTCCAGCAAAGCTATTCCGTGGAACTATGGAGGCGACGTTTACATCCATGGCATAAAGCAGGTGGTAGTTCTGCTAATCCTAATGATATTGTGGGGACTAGTAAAGTTACTCGAAGTGGAAGGATCTACTCCCCAGAAATCTCACCTCCCGCTCCCGAAATTCGAGGAAAAAGACCAGTCAATCCTCCTCAGTCAGAGACATCGGTCGAAGTTACTTCTGAAGATGTTGCCAAACAGGAAATGGAAGAGATGCTGAAAATCATCCGTAAGAGCGATTTTGATGTAGTGGAACAATTGGGGCATACTCCGTCTAAAATCTCAATGTTGTCCTTGTTATTATCCTCTGAATCCCATGCCAATGCATTGATGAAATTCTTGAAGACCGCTCATGTGCCTCAAGAAACATCCGTCGATCAATTCGAACATTATGTTGCTAATTTGACTGTTGACAATGGCCTAGGCTTTTCCGATGCTGACCTGACGCCAGCAGGAAAGAATCACAATAAAGCTCTGCATATCTCCATCGAGTGTGAGGGGATCACCCTGGCTCACGTGTTGATCGACAACGGCTCTTCCTTGAATGTGCTCCCGAAAGCTGTACTCGATAAATTTGACTACAAAGGCATTGAACTGAAACCTAGTGATGTTGTGGTGCGTGCTTACGATGGTGCGAAGAGTGTTGTCTATGGTGAAGTGGTTCTCCCTATCAAGATAGGACCTCAAGTCTTCAACACTACCTTTCACGTGATGGACATTCGTCCCGCCTACTCCTGCTTGTTGGGGCGCCCTTGGATCCATGGGGCAGGTGCGGTAGCTTCGTCGCTTCATCAAAAGCTGAAGTATCCAATAGCAGGCATGGTTGTCACTGTATGTGGAGAAGAAGAGTATATTGTCAGTAGTGTGCAAGCCTTCAAATACGTCGAGATGGATGGTGAATTCTTTGAGACTCCTTCTCAGTCATTTGAAGTGGTTCCTCCACCCAGTCCTGTCCTTAAGCCAACTCCCCTTGTGCCCAAGGTTGTTCGTGCTCCCCCTGTCATGATCTCTCTGAAAGATGCTCAAGCCGCGATTGAAAATGGTGATCGTGCTGGTTGGGGTCAACTGATCAATGTACCGTACAAGTCTGATAAAGCTGGCCTGGGGTTTAACTCTGGAAAGATAGTCAAAAATCAGATTAATGCTATGGAAGATGCTGATAGTGATTGCGACTTAGATAGCTGGATTTTCCCAACAATTGGTGACGGACTCAACAATTGGAAGACTGAAGACATTATCCCGATTTCCTTTAGTCAGGAGTAATTGTTATTGTTTATTCTAGAATTGCAAATTTTAATTTTCTTTTACAATCAAACTTCTTAAAGCATTGTGTCTATGCCCGAGGCACAATGGCTAATTTGTTAGGGGTTTGTCATTTTCATAAGCATATTCATATTCAATAGATCAATGGACTTTTTGCATTCAAATATTGCGCTCTTTATCTTTCCTGTCATTTTTCAAACAAGCTATGTTTCTTGCACACACTCACGTAACAATTTGCCGATCCATATCCACTCTGGATCCTGTTGGTAATGACTCTGCTACTGTTCATTATGACTTTGAAAATCCGATCTACCAAGCCGAGGATGGAAGCGAGGAAGATTGTGAAGTCCCTGGAGAACTTGCCCGACTACTGCGAGAAGAAAAGACTATACAGCCGCATGAGGAATCAATTGAAATTGTAAATCTGGGTACTGAAATAAACAAGAAAGAAGTCAGAGGTTTCTTGGGGCACTCGAATTACATTGCCCGATTCATTCCACACTTGACTGCTACCTGCAAACCCATCTTCAAATTACTGAGACAAAATCAAGAGATGGTATGGAATGATGAATGCCAAGAAGCTTATGACAAAATCAGGAAATATCGCCAAGAACCTCCAGTTCCGATGCCACCAGTTGAAGGAAGACCTTTAATTACGTATTTGACCGTGTTAGAAAATTCAATGAGGTGTGTTGGGGCAACATGACGAGTCTGGTCGAAAAGAGCATGCCATATACTGCCTTAGCAAAAGGTACCGACTGTGAAACAAGATACTCACAGCCCGAGAAAGCTTGCTGTGCTTTGGCCTGGGCTGCTCGCCGACTAAGACAGTATATGTTGAATCATACCACCTTATTGACTTCTAAGATGGATTCTATCAAATACCTATTTGAGAAACCTGCTGTCTCCTGAAAGAGTTATCACTGACAATGGTACTAATTTGAACAACAAGATGATTACTGAACTCTGCACGCAGTTCAAAATAAAACACCATAACTCTTCTCCGTACCGGCCAAAGATGAACGGCGCCGTGGGGACTGCTAACAATATCAAGAAGGTCATGCAAGAAATGACAGTAACATACAAAGACTGGCATGAGATGTTACCCTTTACTCTTTACGGTTATCGCACTTCAGTGCGCACTACGACAGGGGCAACTCCGTTCTCTTTAGTCTATGGAATGGAAGCCATCTTACTAGTGGAAGTTCAGATTCCCTCTCTAAGAATCATGAAAGAGGCGGGCTTAGATGAAGATGAATGGATTCAGACTCGACTCGATCAGATAAATCTGATTGATGAGAAGAGACTTGCGGCTGTTTGTCATGGGCAGATATATCAGAAATGCATGACCCAGGCATTTAACAAAAGAGTTAAGAGACAGGTGTACCAACTTGGCGACTTGGTGATCAAGCGTATCATTCTACCACAAGGTGATCCCAGAGGCAAATGGACTCCCACATACGAAGGGCCATTTGTGGTTAAGAAGGTATTCTCTGGTGAAGCCATGATACTCGCCACAATGGATGGTGAAGACTTCCCACATCCCGTGAACGCGGACATAGTTAAAAAATACTACGCATAAAAGAGACCCGCTAGATCGACGTATCTAGGCAAAAGTAAGGGCATCCCGGCGAACCAAAAGGGTTCGGGCAAAAATTAGGGATATATAAAAAAAATGTACACCCGGCAAGTCGAAAACCTGAAAAGGCGGCTTGGGCAAAAAAGGGTATCCTGGTGGACTGAAAACCTGAAAAGGCGGTCCAGGCAAAAATTAGGGATTAAAGCGTATGACTATGTCCCGTTCTCAGTCAACTTTCATCCAAGTTCGAGGGACTGACCAAGCCAATCACTTCTATCCGACAGCAAGGGATGAGATGCTCGAAGACATAATGACAGTAGTAGGCTTAAAATCAATAGGACTTCTTCCACATAGCTTTCTCTTTGTTTTCGACAATTTCCTCTTACTAGGATTTCTGTCTCCTTGTACACAAATTGCCTGTTTATAGGCCTCCTTTCAAAATCAATACAACCCTCTTTCAAAAAAAAGATGCTTTTGTTTTTACTTTTCTGTTTTGGTTGCGTAAATGTCCATTGATTTAATTTGAATTAATATATGCATTTGAATATGACCAATGTTTACCAAAATACATGCATAGAATAGCAATAGCAATTACTACAAGACTTCAGGATCGAGGATAAGGTCTAACCATGCTTCCAATGAATCCGCTACCAATTCTCTTCCCCAGCAAGCCTATTTTTCCCAGAAGAAATTGGCAGTATTCCCCGGCACAGCCAGTTACTCCCCAACAGAGGTCGGCGTCACCAGACAGATTGATCATCTCATCCATCCCCAGCCAGGCTCTGTTGAATATTTCCACCATCAGACAGAAATCAAGCATCCCCAGCCGAGAAAGGGTCATCGACACAAATGTCTCAAATCAGTAGATGGGGATTTATTTTCCCCAGTAGAGTCCCCAAGCAGAACTTCTCATACGCATAACTCATTCATTACATCCTTTCACAGCATACGCATGCATACAACATTCACATTTATTTTAGCATAACACGAAACATCTCATGCATCATGACATAGCATGAAGCTAACTTTTTCTTTGCAGGTTAATTATCCTCCTGATATAGTCAAAGTAGAAGGTTCATTCAGACAAACACCTTTATCAATCACATTCAAGATTCAGATACATATTTCAAATACAGTTCATGGGAACATTCATTCTGACAACACTTTGATATCCTCCTAACGATGGCATCTCTAAGCCCATCCCAGACATTTATTGCAAGTACAACATATACAGGTTATCAGATACAGCCTAACGTACGGTTCATTCTGATTCAGCCCAACATATGACTTCTTCAGCAACTCCAATGCGGTCTAACGTACGACCCATTTGGACCTTCAAATCCTCGGATACTGCCTAGCGTACGGTACGTTCAGGGGTGTAGTCTAGCGTACGACTACTTTCTTCTTCGGATACAGCCTAACGTACGGCTCATTCTGCAACTCAGATACGATCTAGCGTACGATCCATTCTAAACTCCAACAACCCCAACGCGGTCTAACGTACGACCCGTTTGGATCTTACAACCCTCAGATGCTACCTAACGTACGGTACATTTCTGAAGTGTAGTCTGGCGTACGACTACCGCTTTCATAATCAGATGCAGCCTAACAGACGACTCATTCTGCGACGGTCTAACGTACGACCCGTTCGGATGTCCATCCCCACAGATGCTACCTAACATACGGTACATTTCTGAAGTGTAGTCTAACGTACGACTACCCCTTTCGTCATCAGATTCAGCCTAACGTACGGCTCATTCTGCAACTCAGATACGATCTAGCGTATGGTCCATTCTGATCTCCAACAACCCCAACGCGGTCTAACGTACGACCCGTTTGGATCTTACAACCCTCAGATGCTACCTAACGTACGGTACATTTCTGAAGTGTAGTCTGGCGTACGACTACCGCTTTCATCATCAGATGCGGCCTAACAGACGACTCATTCTGCGACGGTCTAACGTACGACCCGTTCGGATGTCCATCCCCACAGATGCTACCTAACATACGGTACATTTCTGAAGTGTAGTCTAACGTACGACTACCCCTTTCGTCATCAGATTCAGCCTAACGTACGGCTCATTCTGCAACTCAGATACGATCTAGCGTATGGTCCATTCTGATCCTTTATCCCCAACAGCATATGACACACTCCGACTCCCCAGCGAAGTCGGCAGCCTAATGGATGACTCATTATACGGTCTAACGTACGACCCAGTGTGGCACCCATGTCTTCAAATTGGCCTAATATACGGCGCGATCTGAAGCTTTCGTCATCAAACCTCCCGGATGGCATCTTTAAGCCCATCTCCATCAAGACCAACTGTCGATTCTCAAGTGCAAATTTTTGGGGCATTCTAGTGTTCAATAATCTTCCACCTCCAGACCACGAATGGCGTACACACCATTCTAACTCTCTCGGTCCAAGAATATTGAACAGGGGCAGCTGTCATACCCCAAAATTTGCCCATTAATATTTCAAGACATTTTGCAAGGCATTCCGACTCATATATAACACTGATCTTGAAGAAACAAAGGCCCAGCTCACGGATGGCCCAATCCAGAAAATGGCCCAAACTGGCCTGTTCGCTACGCGCTCGCCTAGCGAAGCTGACAGACAACAAAAATTTCGGGCTTCATTCTGAGCCCATTAGGTCACCATTATCACTATAAATACCAGCACTTCAGTAATAATAAAAAAAAAAAGAAAAAAAAAAGAAAAAAAAAGAGAATTTTTTTTTTAATTAATTAATTAATTAATTAATTAATTAATTAATTAATTAAATAATTAAAAATAAATAAATAAATAAAATATAACAAATTATTTTGGACTTGGGTCTCCCTCAGTCCAAGCCCATTACCCACGAAATTAGTCTATAAATACTGAAGTTTCAGTAGGGGGAGTTACACTTGGAGTGAGACTTGGAGTTTACACTGGGAGATTCACTGGAGAAAGAAGGAAGAGAAGCAAAACACTCTGAGGTTTCCTTGGAACAAAACCTTGAGGAAAAAGAAAGAGAGAGAACAGAGAAGGACGGATAGAAACTTTGGCATAGGAACCCTGCCTACCCGGAGAATTCAGAGTAAAGAAACCCTGAAGGCAGCCTGTAACACCCCAAATAAAGTAAAAGAATTATTTAATTAAGTTAATAATATATTTAATAATTTAATTAAATAAATTGAATTATTGGATTATTATTATTATTTTGGAATAATAATTATTATTGGAAAATATATAAGTGGAATAAGAGAAAAGGTTTTCATTTTTGGAAAAGGTTTTGTTACGTGAAAACTGAGAAGCTGCAGAGAAGAGGAAAAGGGCAAAGAGCTGTAGAGCAAAGGTTGGAGAACGGAAAAGCTTGAAGCTCGAAGAGTTGCCGGATTGTTAAGGTAAGGGGGGTTTATCGTCGTTTAATGGGTATTATCGATTAACATGTAATGGGTAGTGATAAGCCGTCGATTGACCCTAATTGGGATTTAGAATGCTGAGAAATTATGTTGAATAAGTTGTATTAAAGCTGAAATTGAATTTGTGTTTGAGTGTATTGTGAATTTCTGAGCGTGTAGCTTTTTACGGAAGTTGAATCGGAGGTCCGGAAGTCCTCCAACGGCGGAAAATGCGGAGACTCTGCATTCTGCCTTGTGTTAGCGCAGGAACTGCTGTTTCGCCTGCGTTAACCGGTTAACCCAGGGTGTTAACCGGTTAACACTGTTATAAATTGTGAAAAATGTTGAGTTTTGCCTGCGTTAACCGGTTAACCTATAGCGTTAACCGGTTAACACTGTTGCGTTTTGCCTGGAAGTGTAAATTTCCTGCGTTAACCGGTTAACCTATAGCGTTAACCGGTTAACACTGTTGCAGTATGTAAAAATGGTTGATTTTTATGATGTAAGTGTAATTGGTGATTGGCCTATTGTATCCAATTGTGATAAATAAATTCGTGGAGTCTATGTTGTGAAATGTTGATGCAAATATGTTGATAAGTTGTTTTTGTGGAAAATATTAAGTTGTAGGCTGATGAGCCAAAGTTGAATATAAGTTGTTTTGTTGAAAATGCTGAGTTGTAGGCTGATGAGCCAAAGTTGATTTTTAAGTTGTTGTTGCTGAAAAAGCTGTTATGTTGTCGTTGTTATTATGTTGTGGAACTTCAAGTCGTACATGCCATATACATTCATATGCATTAAGTCGGGGCTTTTGCTCACACCACGTTGGCCTGGATTGGCAAAATTATGGGGCTTTTGCTCACACCACGTTGGCCTGGATTGGCAAAATTCTAAGTTGAAAGTTGAAGGCTTATGCCTTGATGCCCACTAAACTGGCAATGATTTTAAGTTGGGAGTTTTACTCCAAATGGTACCACATGCATGAAGAGTCGAGTCTCATTTGAGTTGCATTTACGTTGTGTTTGAATATGATGTTGAGTTGAATATGCTGCTACCGAATGCATGATATGATGTGGGTGATTAACGTGTAAAGTTACTTAACATAACATGATGATTTATAATATTTGTTATATCGATTGAGGAACTCACCCTTACAGTTATATTTTTCAGGTAACGAGCAGTGAGTTGAGTAGAAGCTAGTGCTTGAAGTCTAGAGTGGTTTTAGTGGGTCATGCTCTGATAGATGTAACATCGGGACGGGATGTTTTATTTGTTGAATAAATGTTAATTTTAAGATATTACAGATGTTTAATGTTTCTATCCGCTGCGAATTTTTAAAGAAGTGTTCATGTTGGATTAAATAATGAGCATGACTGATTTTTACGGTGAATTATGTGAAGTATTATGTGACACCCTTGGTGCATGATTACTCTGATATTGATTTATATGCTGTTGTTTTAATTAAATATTTGGGGTATTTAGAAGGGTGTTACACAGCCCATCTGCACCGAAGCCATCGCCGTCCAATTCCCGCTGCCTAACTTATTCCGATACTACAAGTGGTCAATCCCTTTAACCTTGAATTGGCAAACAGGTTTGCGTATCTCTATTGTTTATACTTTCAATTGGCCATATCTACATATATAATGTATCATGATTAAATGTTGATATATAATTTGCTTTCGTATGGGAATCTAAATACGCCTGAATACCCTGAATGTTTGACCATGTTATTCCTGTGATAAAATGCCATAAAATTCAAAGTTCCTAACATGGGGCTGTTTTCAAATTCAAAATCCGTGGCCTTCGCTAGGCGAGGCAGAGGCGAACGAGACAGTACCTGATTCTTCTAGTCTGTTTTTTTTATGTTTTTATCATAGCCATGCATTATTCATCCTATCCTATTTATTATTGTGATATTTCTCCGGTGTAATCTTCGATTGCACCCTGATTTGGTGTTCTGACATGTTTCTTTTTTTGAGTTTCGTAAAGGTTCACATATCCCAGGAAAAGGTTATTGGCTAGGTATTCCACTTTATTTGTGGGATACCCTTGTGGAGTTTCACCCTAAATTAATTTTTAATGTATTAATTTCTAATGTATTAATTTTTAATATATTATTATTTTTAATAATTTTAATGTGGAGTTTCATCCTAATTATATAATTAATTGTAAAACTTTGCCTTTGAATAAGTGATCTTGGACCTCTCTTTGTTGCCTTACGATTACGATATTACGGTCATGTCCCGCGAACGTGGGGATACCCTTAGCAAAGACCCTTCGGTTAAATCATCATAAAATAAATTATAGTCCCTCGGATGTTGCCTTCGAATATACAACTTTGTCCCTCGATGACCCTCCGATGTTGCCTACGGTTAAAAGATGATAGTCCCTTCGAATGCTAAGGTATCCTCGTAACTGTTGCCTTCAATGACCAATCGATGACCCTACGATGACCCTTTTACATCCAAAGGATAAAACTACTTATTTCTCAATAATGAGGACAGTTTTACCCTCATAAGGATAGGAAATACTCATAAAGACCTTGGGTCGGTATAACTCTTAATTGCTGGCTCACAACCTAAAACATTTTTTCACACCTCACACCTTTCAAAATACCTTCAGAAAATCACCACTTGGTATACATTCATACTAGACTCATTACCGAGTTATATTTTTCTAAACAATTTTCAAAACTAAACGAGATAATCACTTTGTATACATTCATACAAGAATCATTACAAAGTTAAATTCTCTTTTCAAAACAATTTTTCTAAACAATTCACAAACACTTTTTTTTAGACAAAAATAATATAAGTGATCGAGCAATTAAGAGCCCATGGATAACCATGGATACAAAGGGTGCTAACACCTTCCCTTTGTATAATGTACCTCCCGAACCCAAAATCTAAATTAAGGTTTTTCCTGTTCTTTTCCACCTTTCCTTATTGGATAAAAGAAAAGTCGGTGGCGACTCTTGCTAACCGCGACATTGCGATTAAAACCACAAAAAAGTCCAGTTCACCGTATGACAGAACTGGCGACTCTGCTGGGGACCTTAAAAAGAGAGGTTACCTTAAAAACAAGATCACTTATTCAATTTGTCTGATTTATTTTTAAGGGATTGCTTGGGTATGTTATGCTTGAGTGAAAGATCCTACACCCGGATCTAGTGTACCTTAGGTAAGTAGCAAGAGATCATCGCGACTGTCCGGCGTATACTGGAATGGTCAAAATGATGGCTACGGTTAATGTGGCACTTTGGATGTCCTGATGTTCCTCATGTTAGTTGAGGAAATATTTGGCATTCGCGTGGTGTCATAAAAGCATTAACCAGACCTTTAGAACCCTAATTGACTCATCCTGGCCATTAGAAAGTAGTGAGATAACTGGCTTCGGTTCCGACTGGAGTTGGTTGAGACTCGATACTACACTCTTTGAGATTGGACTTTAGGGAAGCTTCGGTCAACCACTTGGTGTTGCACTGAAGTGGACTTAAGGAAAGGTCAATGATTTGAGATCCTTCTAGAACCCGGTTACTATTCTAAGACAGGTTGAACCAACCAAACTTCAGTGGGGAGGGTATTTACCTATGGAACTCACGCAAGCCTTAAAACCTACGAATGATTGTTGTGTGACTTGCTTGTGCTTGTTATTTATCTAACAACATGACATCATAACAACATAACATCATAACATCATGGCATTGTACTAACCATTTCAAGGATTTAGGGATTTAACTCTGCTAAAAAAAAAACAGAAAAAACAAAAACAAAAGCAAAAACAAAAGAGAAAAGAAAAAAAAAGCTCTTTTTGTTAGTTTATGCAAAGTTAAATCCCGAAAGTCCTTGAAAACATTTCATACATTGCATTGCATCGCATAACAGGTATTCTAAAGGATCAGTGTTCTCACGATTTTCCTATCAAACAGATTCCAGCAGATTCAAACAGATTGAACAATGGCTCTCGAACAAACTGTCAAAGATCTCCAGGCCCAGAATGCTCAATTCCAGGAAATGATGCTGAGCTTATCTAAGGGGCAGGAAGAACTGAAAGCTCTTTTGATGGAGAAGAAGAAGGACCAGAAACCTGTGGGTTACATCAACCCGGGGAGAAGGCTTAAGGGACAGGTTACAGGAGTCAAGATTAGAATTCCGAAGGATTCAGAAGAAGAGACCGAGAATGATTCGGAAGATGAGAATCCTAATCTCGTCAATTCTGAGGACGACGATGAAGATTATGAACATGAACAGTACTCTCCGAAGGATGATAAGTACAAGTTGCTGGAAGAACGTATGCTAGCTATGGAGGGGCAGAAAGTGCCCGGTCTGGATTTCGAAAACTTGGGTCTGGTCTCTGATGTGGTCATTCCCCGCAAATTCAAGGTTCCCATTTTCACTAAGTATGATGGTGCCTCTTGTCCTCAGATGCATCTAAGGGCTTATGTGAGAAAGATTCAGCCGCACACTACTGATAAGAAACTGTGGATCCATTTCTTCCAAGAGAGTCTGTCTGGCACACAGTTAGAGTGGTATTATCAGCTTGAGAGCTCTAACATCCGCACATGGACTGATTTAGCAACAGCTTTCTACAAGCACTACCAGTATAATTCTAAGTTAGCGCCTACTCGGCTACAGCTACAAAATATGACTATGGGCTCTAAAGAAAGTTTCAAAGAATATGCTCAAAAGTGGAGAGATTTGGCTGGCAGAGTCAAACCCCCTATGACTGATCGAGAGTTAGTGGACATGTTCATGGGTACACTGACTGGCCCATTCTACAGCCATCTACTGGGAAGTTCCTCGTCAGGTTTCACTGAACTTATCTCGACAGGTGAACGGGTTGAAAGCGGCATTCGAAGTGGAAAGATACAGGCAGCTACTTCTGCAAGCACCAAAAAGTCCTATCAGGGAAAGAATGAATCAAATGCTGTGTACAGTGAGAGGAAGCATAACAAGAAGAATCGTGACCATACTATTGGGGCAGTTACAATTGCCGCACCGCCATCTCAGAACTTCCAACACAGACAAGACAGGTCGAGAAGACAGTTTACCAAGATCAATATGACTTTAACCCAAGCACTGCAGAGTATGTTAAAGGCCAATTTGATTACCCTCAGAGGCCCTCCTGCAAATCCCAACACTACTTCTCCTTGTTATAATCCCAACGCCAGGTGTGCCTATCACTCCGATAGCCCCGGGCATGATACGAATGATTGCTGGTTGCTGGCTCACAACCTAAAACATCTTTTCACACCTCACACCTTTCAAAATACCTTCAGAAAATCACCACTTGGTATACATTCATACTAGACTCATTACCGAGTTATATTTTTCTAAACAATTTTCAAAACTAAACGAGATAATCACTTTGTATACATTCATACAAGAATCATTACAAAGTTAAATTCTCTTTTCAAAACAATTTTTCTAAACAATTCACAAACACTTTTTTTTAGACAAAAATAATATAAGTGATCGAGCAATTAAGAGCCCATGGATAACCATGGATACAAAGGGTGCTAACACCTTCCCTTTGTATAATGTACCTCCCGAACCCAAAATCTAAATTAAGGTTTTTCCTGTTCTTTTCCACCTTTCCTTATTGGATAAAAGAAAAGTCGGTGGCGACTCTTGCTAACCGCGACATTGCGATTAAAACCACAAAAAAGTCCAGTTCACCGTATGACACATAACAATATTGGTATCCAACCCTGGCATATGTTGATAAGACCAGGCGAAGATATCAACATACTCTTTCAACAGTGCTACCATTCTGCTCCTGACATTTGCCTCCAAAGCGGCCCCAACTTTCACTTCCTTTCTGACCTCGTCGGTACCCAGATTAACGATTTCAACTCGCTCCTCGTGCGGTTGAATCACCTTCTCTTCCTGTTTTAACAACCTGGCTAATTCTTCGGCAATTCACAATCTTCTTCGCCTTCTTCTTCGGCATGATAGATCGGATTGTCGAAATCATATATGGGTGTAACAGAATTGTTATCAATGAGATCCGGAGACTGATTGCATCTGTATGAATATTGATTCATGCATTGCTTTTGAGGTCAGAACAAGACAAATCAAAAGGAAGGAAAATGAAAACAAACATTGCCTTTTTTTTTACTGCAACAATAAATGAAAAACAGGGAACACCGCTTTTACTACAAAAAACATCCATTTATTAATGATGCAAAATGTTGCAAAATGAAACACATGAGGTGGCCCTTACAATGGACCAATACATTTCGGGCAAAACGTATGGCTTTCATGCAAACAGAATTGAAAAACAGAAACATTACTCTTCACGTAGAGTGACAGTGATGATCTTTTAGGCCTTCCAGTTCTGGATCTCCATCCCTGGTACGCACGGTTTTATCCACGATTCGAGCTCGCAGTCACTGTCAATCTCTTCACCCACTGCACAGACGCGATTTGGATCCAGCATCCCAGCACTGGTGAACATGAACGGTTGACAACGTCCTCTATTCTGTCCAGACGAGCCTTGGCCCGACTGATAGCCAACCTCGAACCTATCTGCTTTTCCACTGCCTATTTTCCTTTTGCCCTGGCTAAAGTCTCGACCTTATCCACCTTTTTGGCGATCGCTTTCTGCCCCAAGGCGAACCCTTGCATGACGTTGATCAACCCACTCATCTTCTCTTTCAGCTCGAGAATGTCAGCATTGGATGGATCCATTAGTCTGGGTTTGTTGAGTCTGGCAGGATATTTGAGCGGACGAGCTATGTGCAGAGGAATGACTCGGCGTGCGCGAGCACTGATTCCTAGGTCAATCAAACAGGTTAGATACTGACACCTGCAAAACAGAAGACAGGTTAATATGACTCACACATGAATGCAATGTCTATCCGTATGAGGAACACTCTATCTTTTGATTCTGGCTTCATCGAGACGGATAATAATTTGACAATAACATTCTGACATCATGATGTCTCTCAACCAGAATCTCAATCGAGAATGTACCCTGAGTATGGATAGACATGAGTTAGATGCGGATTAATGCAAAATGGGAATGATGTAAATGCATGAATGCAAGTCACTGTGCCATCCTCCAAGTCCTCTGAACATCAACTATACTGGATTCCTGTCTCTAAACTGATCACAATCATCTGAGGGCCCGAGTAACCACAAATCCAACTCAGGGGTTCCGAAATAAATGGAACCGGAGGATACATCACCATCATCACAGGAACATCCACTGAACGGATGACAACAAGATCCTCTGAACAAGTACACTTGGATTCAACCCGGGGATCCGAAATAAACGGAACCCGCTGATAAACACCACGGACAAACCTCCGGCGTCCCAGAAATAAATATCCATAAGTCCGACTGAACCAAAGTCACCATCACAACATCACTGGCAGAACCTGTGTTTGTAGGAATCAAACCCTCCCCTCACAGGTGAATTCTAATAAGGTCATCCTAAGGCGGATAATGATCTCGACAGTCGGGCAAGATACTCAACGGATTTGCCCTTTCGGGTGTGCCGTTGCAGCTCTCATAAGATCATCTAAACCAAAGATCCAGGAAAGAACAGTCACCGAAGTCAATAGCTCAAAAGAGGTAACCCTACCAGAGTGGAATACTCCAAACGGAAGGACTCTCTCAAATGAACCTCGTCCGGCTGTGGTATGTCATGTCTCAAAATCATGTCATACAACATGTGATGAAACATGAGACCACGCTAATCCTAGGTGTATACTCGGGCCTGGGTTTTAGCCCCACTCAGAACACCCACCCCAAATCAAAGGAACCAAACCTGTCCAGAATCCAGCACAGTGATAATATGATGCATGCAAACATATATGCAAATATATACAATCACAGTATAACAATCATAAATGCCATAAATGAAGCAGCAAAAGCAACCAAAACTACCCTAAAGAGCGCTAGGATTGACTCGCTTAGGGAAGATTGACCAGCAAGAGGTCAACTTCTCTTTAGTTCCCAGCAGAGTCGCCAGCTGTCGCATACGCGAAAAACAACCGGTGGGAAAGACACAGAGCCGCCACCGTGCGTTATTTATCCCAAAGGAGGGAAAGGAAACGCTCGAAGTAAACTTGAAAAAGGGAAAGGAATGGTCCTACGACCAAAGATTGCAAGGTACGGGAGTCGGTTACGCAAGGGGAAGGTATTAACACCCCTCACGTCCGTCGTACTCGACGGGATCCACGCTCAAAAGAATAGGAAAAGGTTGCTGATAAACTGCTCAAAGAATGCACACACACTGGAATAAGAAAACAGGTAAAAGAAGATGGAGGAAAGAGACTCGGCAGGATGTCGCATCCTAGGCCTACGTAGTTTGTCAGAAACAAACATCAGAGTCGACGTAGTTCGGGGAAATGGGAGACGTGCTCGCTAGGATATCACATCCTATACATACGTATCTTCTCTAACCAGAGTAAGAATCAGAGCACTCGTAGCTCGGCTAACGCACGCCGAAACAAACATTGAAAGGAGACGCTGAGACGTCAAAAGAAACACTCAAAAGGAAACAGAATGCCAATAGATGGACTTATATCCGACTCCACACAAACAAACGCAAACAGGAAACAGAATGCCAATAAATGGACTTACTTCCGACTCCAAACAAAGAAACACAAACAAGGAAACAGAATGCCAATAGATGGACTTACTTCCGACTCCAAACAAAGAAAGGGTGTACAAACATACACACAAAAGAACAAAAGGGTGACAAACAAAGACTCAAAAAAAGAAAAGGTTGCCCGGAGAAATTTCGCTCAATCTCCTGCCTACGTATCTCATCTGGTATGAGAATCAGGGCGACGTAGTTCCCCTTAACAGGGGAGAAACTCTCTCCTAACCAGAGACTAGGGAGATAACGAACTAATAGGGAGACTATGACTCGAGCCTAAAAGTTGTCATGCAAACGATCCCTAAGTTGAGGTCTCTAATCAGAACCTAACTCACACAGGAAGCAAGCTAGCTCAAACAGCAAATAAACATCAATCACAGGTGAACAAGTATCACACTCTATATGCAAACAAGCGGCTCATACAAGGCTGGGCTTTAGTCAAGGGGTCATATCAACCTCGACAAACAAGCCAACACTGGAAGGGTACGATGAAGCTCTTAACCACTGACATTGACCGTCAGGGTGAGCAGATGAAAGGTAATGAGGGTTGGACCTCATAGCTCTAAACCCGGGCCTGGGTGAGCTTCAAATCAATGAAAACATGGGGATCCAGAATGAGGGACCCTACTCCACTTGACTGACTCTATATACAAGGATCTTGGGTTAGGTTCAAGAGCATCAGCACGTAGTGCGAGCATAATGAACGACTCAACGACTAACAGGGGACTGATTGCTAGTCCCTTCTATCTGTCAATTGCCTCTTCACTTAGGAGGACTTAACAAGTAACTTGCCTCATCAAGGAGGTCTTCAGCACAAATATAAACAAGCACAATCATTGCCTCTTAAGGAGGACTTCAGCCAAATTCCTGCCAAAAGAAACGACAGGGCTTCCAGACTACATGGAGTTAGAGAATGATTACCTAGGTGGTATACCAACCACAACCAAATCAAAGCTCAAGCAAGAGCTAAAAGCGACTAATGTACCTGTACAAAAGTCAAACAATCAATATCCTATTCAGACAAACCAAACAGACAATCAACAGTGGTGCTTATTCATCATCTACACAAGGTAAGTCAAAGTGTAAGCAACTCAAGTGAGTTCATCACCATTGGACCTACAACACAACAAAGGTTAGTGGACCAAAGCAACTTGCATCTCAAGTAATGAGATCAACACCAACCATTAGAGCTAAATGCTTGAACCTGAAATACAAAGCTCAATTGGTGAGTACAAACCACTAGTACCAAGACTAGGGTCAAAGGAAAAGCAAATAGTCAAAACAGCAGCCAATATTCCACATGAAGCACATTCAATCAAATAAGAACATGTCATAAAAAGGATTAAACTCAAATCATAAGGCAAGGCCATCACATGAACAAGATAAGGCAAAGGCAAGCAAGGTGGTCACAATTGGACATTCAAATGAGAAAAACCACATTAAAACATAAATGAATCCAATGATCATGAATTTTTTTATATGAACTCATCATGTTGAACAAAAGCATCATGCAAAAAATTAAAATCAGAAGATATCAAATGGCACATGTATGAAAATGAACAAGAGCAACATCCAAATGTGTGACACAAATTGTCACACCCAAAGTTCATGTGTCTAAAACAGAGATGGAAAATGATAAAATTGCCAAACAAAATCCAAAATATCAAGTCATATGTTATAAATAAGCATGTCAAATTTCAAGGCAATTGGACAAACCATGAGCATTTCAGAAATCAATTAGCACAACATGTCATTTTTGCATCATGTTCAAACAATCAAGCATATTTAAGAATCCAGAACCACAAAAATCAGGAAACTAGCATCACAAAATAATAGACATCACAACAATCATGTGGAAAAAATAATGGATTGATTTGGACAATTTTTCTATTTGTTATGATTTTTGCAAGTTGGTGAAAAATATGAAATAAAATGGAGATCATGTAAAACAATGAAATGAAATGTGAAAATGGAAAATGCCATAGGTGAGGATTGAACTCAGGTTTGCATGGTCAAAGGTGCTCAGCAATTAAATCAAACTGGAAATGTCTACGCCAGGGATCAAACCAAGGTTATCCAGGTGTAAGACCCCAATTTTGTCCCTAAGATCCCTCATGGCATCATATCATATCATTGCATAAACCTCAAGGATCATTGGACACCTTGCCTCCTTTCCTGGTGGTGGGATCTTTCTTGAGAGTGATTCTTGATCACCAAGCATTGCTTGCATTTGTGTATCATTGCTTTTCTTTTAATCACTAACCAAAAATGTACAAAAATATGTCATCTAACATTTGTCTTACAACTTAAGCAGTCAACAGGTCAAGGCAATTCAAGTGAATCCTTTGTGCAAGAGATGAAGTTTCCATTGAGATATGGATCATGTGATTATTATTTTGAGCTTATATGAGCTATAGGTCCATTTTGGAGCAAATTCCCCAAGTGGCAAAGGCCCAAGTTCATCAGACTATTTCAGGTCATCTGAGGACCATACAATCAACTGAACAGTCAAACTGAAGGCTTTGAGTGTGAGAATTGAATTTCTTCATCCCATTCATGTTGAAACAAGGCTTATTCGTCATGTCAAACCTCTATGTTGAAGAATTTGAAGCCAGTACAAAAGTTTCCAAAAATGGAAAGTGACCTATAATTTCAAGTTTCCAAAAATGGAAAGTTTTTGGACCAACTTCAACTCAACTTTCCAACATCAAAGAAGCTTCAAATGAAATTTTGTCCAACATGAAAGTTGAAGATCTCTCTCTCTCCCATTTCCAAAAAGTCCAAGATCATGAGCATCTGATGAATGGTTAAGGAGATATGATCCAATCATTGCCAAGTGTGCTTGAAACTTCAAAAGGCCATAACTTTTGATTCATAACTCCAATTTGAGTGCCTCTTTTTGCATTTTGCTTCTCATGACATGTATTTTCCAAATCATTCATTACATTGCATGAAATTTCATCATATGACCATTTGCTCATTCATGACCATTTTGGAGGGAAATTTGCAAATTCAAAATTGGTTAATCACATGAGCTAATTACCATTGCCATTGTGTTCATTGGAAGATTTTAAGTGAATTTGAGCATCCATATGCTACTGTTCACGTGTGCCTTGCCATGCATAAGGTGTTTTTGCTAATTTTACCATGCACCTCATTCTCACTAATTTTGCATTAACCAAAGCCTAATTACATTTTCAGTAGGATTAGGACATGGTATAAATGCTAAATCCTAACAGAATTGTTGAGAACTTCACATTCTAGATCCAAAACTTTTTTTCCCTCCATTTTCTCTCCAAATCAAAACTTGAAATTTCTCCACATAGCATTGCAATTTTCTTCCATATTCTGGTTTGTTGAGTGTTGTTGATGAAGATCTAAGCATTCATTTGAAGAATTCGAGTGGAAATTAAGCACATGAAGCTCAAGAACATGACAAGGGAAATTAAGCACATGTATGCAAATGTGACCATGCTTCATTCATTCTATGTGAAATGCTCAATAATGATCCAATTGCCATGAAATTTTATATGCTGATTCCCAACATGTTGCATGATTTTTGAGGCTTGGTTGTGCATTTTTAGAATTTTTCATCTTTGTTTTAGACACATGATTGTATGGTGTGACAATGTGTGTCACACAATTTGATGTCATACTTGTGCATTTTCATTTCTAGGTCAAATGAGCTCTTCTGATTATAATTTTTGGCATGATGATTGTGTTTGACATGTGTGCACATAAAAATTTCCAGGATTGTTTGATTCATTTCTATTTTAATATGGAATTTTGATTCTTAATGTCCAATCGAGTGCTTTGAAATTGCCTTTGTCTTCTCTTGCACACTACATGACTTTGCTTAATGCTTTTGATTTGGTCCTTTTTAGGATATGTTCTTGCTTGAATAAATGAGCTTTATGTTGAATATTGGTTGCTGTTTTGACTTTTTACTTCACCTTTGACCCTAGGCTTTGCCCGAGGGGTTTGTACTCACAATTTGAGCTTTGCCTTTCAGGTTCAAGCAAACAAGTCCTGATGTGATCTCCTTGCTTGAGATACAATTTGCTTTGTTTAACTAATGTTGATTGTGTTGTAGGTCCTTGGGTGGCTAACTCACTTAAGTTGTTGACTTACATTGTGTATATTGGTTGTCTTACTGTTGACTGTCTGTTTAGTTTTGTCTGAATGTGAATATTGACTTGTTTGATTTTCTTACAGGTACTTTAGTAGCTTTAACTCATTATTTGAGTTGCTTTGCTTTGCTTGTGGTTGGCATACCACTTAGGTAATCTATTTAGCCCCATGTAGTCTGGAAGACCTGCTATCTTTGGCAGACACCTGTCTGAAGCCCTCCTTAAGAGGCCATGTTCTTGATTGTTTAATTTTGTGCTAAAGACCTCAATGAGGCATGGTTACATATTAAGACCTCCTAAGTGAAGAGGCATTGGCAGATAGAAGGGATGTGCAATCCATCCCCTGCTATTCAGTTAAGTCTTTCTCTTTGCTCGCACTAAGTGCTGACGCATTTTGAATAAACACTCAAAATCTTGTATATAGAGTCAGTCATTATGGAATAGAGTTCCTCATTCTGGACTCCCACACCTTCTTTGATTCAAGCTCACCCCGGCCAGGGTTAAGAGCTATGAGATCTAACCCTCATCTCCCATTTCCTCTGCTCACCCTGACGATCAATGTCAGTGGTTAAGAGCCTGACACCCTTTCATATCTGGCTTGTTTGTCAAGGTCGATATGACCCCTTGACTAAAGCCTAGCCTTGTATGAGCCTTTTGATTGTGTATAGAGTGTGTTAATTAATTCATTGTTTGCTTACTTGTGCATCATTCATATGTTTGTTTTGCATTTGTTATTGTTTTGTTTTGAGGAGTCAGATGTAAGACCATTGATTGGCTATCTGTTTCCTGTTCCTTTTGGGGAGCTGGATATAAGACCATTAATTGGAACTCCATTTCCTTTCTTATGTTGTTTTGTGAAGTCAGGTGTAAGACCATTGATTGACTATCTATTTCCTATCTTGTTTTGTTTTGTGGAGTCAGGTGTAAGACCATTGATTGGCTATCTGTTTCCTATTCTGTTTTCTTTTGTGGAGCTAGATGTAAGACCATTGATTGGCTATCTGTTTCCCATGTTGCTTTGTGGAGTTAGATGTAAGACCATGGATTGGCTATCTGTTTCCCATGTTGCTTTGTGGAGTTGGACTTAAGACCATTGATTGGCACTCTGTTTCCCATTTGTTTTTCGGAGTTGGACATAAGACCATTGATTGGCCATCCATTTCCAGTTTTGTTGCTCCTTTGAGTTTGCTTACTTGCTTATTGCCTTGTTGCCTATTCCAAAGGACGGTACTTGCTTGGATCATCTACATATGATCTCAAGAGAGGAACTCCTAATGAAGTTTTACTCCTCATCCCCACCTTTTGTCTCCTTACAACCTCCGCTTGCATTTGTAACCCAAACCAGAAAACTTTTGTGCAAACATTCTCACTTGTTTTCAAAACTAGAAACCTAGACCTTAAGCCTCTGATTTTCAAACTTCATTTTCACTAATACTCATTGTGAATTGAACTCTTAATCATACTTTGACCATCTTTGTGAATACTCTAATTGGTTAATTTCACTCACTCAATTGCTTTTGTGGCCCTTGTCCAATTCTTGATAAGTTTTCATACATTAGCCATAGATCTGAATTATCATAGTGGTTGATGTAAATCTCACCGCATCCTTAGTGATTGAATTGTAAGACTTCCATGCTTATTATAGGGTTAATCCCTCACTAGCGTGTTGAAGCTGTTCTCGCATGGTGGATTGTTGGTTCAGGTTGAGTGTTCTCCCGTTGATAATGAAAGACCTTAAGGCTTTTGTTTAAAATCAATCCACTCATCTTTTGGAAATATTTTAGCCGAACTACGGCGTTTTGATCCTTATCTTTCATGAAAAGGTACGTAGGCAATGGGTTCATCCATTCAAACACAAAAATAATAAAAATTGTATATTCTTCTCTCATCCCTTCAATAAATGTTTGCACAAAATAATTTCATAAACAAATAATTTTTACAACAAGTTGTGAAAAGGGTTCCCTAGGAGTACCTAGGATGCATTGGGTGCCTAACACCTTCCCTTTGCATAATTACCCCCTTACCCAGATCTCTGTACCCTTTTTATTAGTTTTCTTTGTAAAACTTCTTAGGCTTTTGTTCGCTTTCTAGCCATTCCTTTGGATAAATAGAAGTGCGGTGGCGACTCTATATTTGTATGCTTTGCTTTTGATTTAATCAATAAATCATAAAGTGACGAATACACCGCTACAGTAAAGTGGCGACTCCACTGGGGAAACTCTATATTCCTGGTGGGTTTGCCTACTTTTCATAACTTGTTGTGATATATTGTTTATGACATATTTTTTGTGCAATTTGGGATTACTGTATTGGTTGTAATGATTGATTTGCTTGATATATCAATTGCTTGCTTGCTTGGTGATCTCTGTGAGATGAGTTCTATACCCGAACTCGAGTGCACCTTATGATAGGAGAATGGCATAGTCTCGTCGACTTGTGTGGAGTTATTCCTTAGCAAGTTGACTTGCGAGTCCATTCACTTGGTGGAGGTCATGTTGGATTAATGATGTCACACAAGTCATTTGTGGTTAGGCATTATTCTTTCAATATGCGTCGTAGAAACCAAGGACCTTAGTTTACCAAGCCCATCTTGGCCTATTTTTAGGACGTAGTGCGAAGGTCGTTCAAATGTCAGATTTGATGCGATTGTTACGCGATACTACACTCATAAGAGTCTCTCTTGAGAATATTTTTGGAATACGAGTATTCGTTCCTCCGATAATATTTGAAAGATGGGATGATGACTATGGGAACCTCTGATAGAACATGTTCGGCAGGTTTAAACCATAGTACACTCCTTTTGGGTGGTTCTTAACCGAGACTCCATGCTCGTGACTCACAACAAACCCGTGATTCATGGTTGATCCATTCACACCTCCTTAATATCAATGGAACTTGGGTGTTGATAAGGTGAAAACCGTAATCCACCAAAATGGATGATTGATATTAAGGATGGTTGAACCGTTCGTATATCGTTAATATCAATGGAACTTGGGTGTTGATAAGGTGAAAGCCATAATCCACCAAAATGGATGATTGATATTAAGGATAATACGAGCTATCCCATGACCTTTGTCTGGTGTGCTTTGCTTGATCCTTGAGTGTGATTGTTGCATTCATGCATTCATGCATTCATCTGCATCCATATCATCATAAAAAGAAAATTTTCAAGGAACTTAAGGGGTTTATTTGCAAAATTTTCAGATATGGAAAGACCAAAAAGGCATACAAAGAAGTACAGCTTCAGACAACCCGACCTAAAAGAGTTAAGGAATCTGACATCCTATGTATTAGATCCCTTGGGTTTCAAGGCTCGTTATGGGAAGCTTCTGCTTCTGCTAACTACTCAGGTTGACGAAGGGTTGATGGGTACTTTGGTCCAGTTCTATGATCATCTGTATCACTGCTTCACTTTTCCAGACTTTCAGCTATTACCTACCCTTGAGGAGTATGCTCATCTTGTGGGTATTCCGATTCTGGATCAGGTGCCGTTCAGTGGCTTGGAGAGTCTTCCTACTTCTCGAGAGATCGCAGACATGTTGCACATAGATGAATCCTTGGTTAAAGCTCATATGACTTCCAAAGGTGGAATTCAAGGTCTCCCTTCTGAGTTCCTCATTGCTCAAGCTACCGTGTATGGGAAGGCCATGAGTGAGGATGCCTTTGAAGCCATATTTGTGCTTCTCATCTATGGATTGGTATTGTTCCCCAACATCGACAAATTTGTGGATGTGAACGCTATTAGGATATTCTCTGCTCTTAATCCCGTTCCGACTCTGTTGGGTGATACCTATGTCTCTTTGCATCTGAGGAATGCAAAGGGTGGTGGCGCTATTGTGTGCTGTTTGCCTCTGTTGTATAAGTGGTTTATTTCTCACTTACCGCAGACGGTTGCTTTCAAGGAGAACAAGGGATGTCTACGGTGGTCTACGAGACTTATGTCTCTCACTAATGACGATATCTCTTGGTATGATCGTGTATATGACACTGTGCAGATTATTGATTCTTGTGGTGAATTCTCCAATGTGCCTCTTCTTGGTACATGTGGTGGGATTAGCTACAACCCTGTGCTAGCACGTCGTCAGCTTGGGTTCCCCCTAAAGGATAAACCTAATAACATTCTGTTAGAAGGTGTGTTCTTTCAGGAGGGTAAAGATCCCCAAGGCCTGAAAGCCAGGATGGTCCACGCTTGGCGCAAGATTCACAAGAAGGGTAGAAGTGAGTTGGGTCCGAAGAACTGCATAGCTTTGGAGCCGTATACTACTTGGGTAAGGAAGAGGGCATCCGAGTATCTCATGCCTTATGATTATCCGAGACCTACACCTTTGGTTGTGGCTGGGCCTTCAACCCTCCCTAACCAAGGCGTAGAGGAGTTGAGAGACGAAGACCTTTCACGTGCCTGGATCCGTGAAAGAGAAGAGTTGCTTCAACAACTCAAGGAGAAGGATGCTCTGATCGAGTTCCTCGAGCATCAGGTCATTGATGATCCTGACGATGCTTGGACTTCTTTACTTCCTCAGTCTTCCAAGTTCTGGGAAAGGAGGTATGACAGACTCGCCAAAGACAAGGCGGATATGGAAGCAGCATATGAGAGAGAGATTAAGAGGCTTCGTGCAACTTATCTTCTGGCATCCCGAGCTTCTAGGGATCCATAGGATGTTTATTTTCCTTTTCTCTTGTAATAATTGACAATGCTGTACTTCTTTTCTCAAATATATTTGATGAGATATTTTTCATATGCGATTAAAATGCTAAATATTCAAAATTTGCAAATAATACCCTAAAGTTCCTTCGAAAATAAAAACAAATCATATGCACCAGCATTGCATGCATCATTTGCATAAGCAGGTGTTTGTTCCGGTCTTCTTGTCTGTGGCCTAACTCTGTGCTCTTCATTTATTTTGAAGACAAGCTGACTCATCGGTACTACACCAGAGCCAACTCTTCTAGATTAATGGATCATCTTGAGTAAGAGAACCGTGAGCTGAAAGAGGAAGTCGCCAGATTGAGCGCTCTAATGGAGTCTTTCCTAGCTGCTCAGAATCAGCCGTCTCCAACACCTGCAACTCCTCCCCAGAGGACCGTTATTTTTGAGGTTGTTTCTTCTACTGTGCCAGCTGTCAGTGCCCATTTTGTGCCAACAGTCATGCCAGTCGGGTTTCCGTGGGGTATGCCTCCTGGTTTTATGCCTGACATTCCTGCACCAACATTTGCTTCCATGCCGGCATCTAGCCCGGTCATTGCTGTGCCTCCTCCTGTCGTGCATACCGTTCCCAAGGTAGACGACACCATCTATCATTCTGAGCCGTCTGAGGGCCCAGATTTTCATGAGAAGATGGATCCTATGAATGACCAATTTCTTGAACTCCGCAAGGAATTGAAGACCCTTCGAGGAAAGGATTTGTTCGGCAAGTCTGCAGCCGAGCTCTGTTTAGTTCCCGGTGTGAAAATACCTGTCAAATTCAAGGTCCCAGACTTTGAGAAGTACAAGGGGAACACCTGCCCGCTCAGCCACCTGGTTATGTATGCCAGGAAAATGTCTACTCAAACGGATAATGATCAGCTGCTTATTCATTATTTCCAGGACAGTCTGTCCGGTGCTGCACTGCGATGGTATATGAGTTTGGACAGTGCAAACATCCGTTCCTTCAATGATCTTGGCGAAGCCTTCGTCAAGCAGTACAAATACAACGTGGATATGGCTCCCGACCGGGATCAGCTCAGGGCCATGTCCCAGAAAGACAAAGAGACATTCAAAGAGTACGCCTAGAGGTGGCGAGAGCTGGCAGCTCAGATTACTCCTCCGCTGGAAGAGAAGGAAATGACCAAGATCTTTCTGAAGACCTTGAGCTCATTCTATTACGAGCGGATGATTGCTAGCGCTCCTTCTGACTTCACTGAAATGGTGAACATGGGGATGCGTCTAGAGGAGGGAGTCCGCGAAGGACGGCTATGCAAGGATGAAGGCTCTTCTAGCAAGCGATATGAGGTGTTTGCGAAGAAGAAAGATGGGGAGGCACATGTTGCACAATCCCATGTGAAACCTAGAAGACCCTCCGTGAGGAGGAAGCCTGTGCGTTCAGCTAGTAATCAACATCAGGTGGCTCACATAGCACCTGTCTTCAGAGACAATAATCAGCAATATCAGCAGCATAATCATCAACCGTCTCAGAAGTATCAGCAACAACATCGTCCTCAGCAACAGGCTTACCAGCCTCACAACGGTAATCCAGCTAGTACGAGTTATGAAAGGAAGAAGATCACTTTCGATCCAATTCCAGTATCATATGCAGAGCTGTATCCCTCTTTGATAGAGTGGAAATTGATTACTCCCAGGGATCCTCCGGCTATACCTGCTAACCCTCAGTGGTGGTATAAGCCTGATCAGCATTGTGTTTATCACTCGGGTGCTCCCGGCCACAACGTAGAAAACTGCTTTCCGTTGAAGACTAAGGTTCAAGACCTTATGAGATGCAGTATTCTGAGCTTTGAGGACGCAGGTCCTAATGTTAAGAAGAACCCATTGCCCGAGCATGGGAAGTCAGTTAACATGGTCCAGAGTTGCCCTGGCAAATACAAGGTCAAATATGTTAGCCATATTCGACAGTCACTTGTTGAGTTGCACCGTCTGCTGTGTCAGTACAGTCATTTGGAGCATGATCATGATAAGTGCCGTATTTGTTCTGTTAACAGATTGGGATGTCGCTAAGTGCGGAAAGATCTACAAGAATTGCTAGACGATGGAACCATTGAGATCCTTCAGAACAGAAATGTTGATGAAGACGAACCAGAGGTTAATGTGATTTCTCCGGTGTTCAGGATCCCTGAGCCTGTTGTCATTTGTTATGATGGTAGCAAGCAGAAGGTTTCTCCTGCCCTGATTATCAAGCCTGCCGGCCCTGTGCCTTATTCTTCTGACAAAGCTATTCCCTTCCGCTATAATGCTGTTGTTGTTGAAGATGGGAAAGAAGTGCCCTTGCCTTCTCCATCTGTTGTGAATATAGCTGATGTGAGCGGGTTGACCCGTAGCGGTCGTGTGTTTTCTGCACCGCCGAAGCCTCAGGCTAGGGCTGACTCTGTTGAGCATCCGGTTGGGAATGCAGTGAATTCTCTGAATCCGACACCTGTTGCTAAACCCTCCTCTGTACAAAAGACTCCTACTTCTTCTGTTGGCCTAAGTGGCATTGTGAATGAAGACTGTGATGAGATGCTGAGGCTCATCAAGAAGAGTGAGTACAACGCTGTAGACCAGCTTCTATAAACGCCATCCAAAATCTCCGTGTTATCGTTACTTCTGAATTCAGAACCGCATAGGGAGGCTTTGCAGAAAGTTTTGGACTTGGCTTATGTTGATCATGATTTCACTATAGAACAGTTTGACAGTATTGTTGCAAACATTACTGCTTGCAACACTTTGAGTTTCTGTGACTCTGATCTCCCTGAGGAGGGAAGAGACCACAACATGGCTTTACATATATCCATGAATTGCAAGAGCGATGCCATGTCCAACGTGCTGGTGGACACTGGGTCATCTTTGAATGTATTGCCAAAATCCACTCTCTCTAGATTGTCGTATCAAGGGCATCCCATGAGGCAGAGTGGAGTTGTTGTGAAAGCTTTTGATGGGTCGCGTAAGACCGTGATTGGGGAAGTTGATCTCCCAATCAAGATTGGACCAAGTGATTTCCAAGTCACCTTTCAGGTTATGGATATCCACCCATCTTATAGTTGTCTCCTTAGTAGACCATGGATTCATGAGGCTGGCGCTGTGACATCCACCCTACACCAGAAGCTGAAATTCGTTAAGAATAAGAAACTGGTTGTGGTAGGGGGAGAAAAGGCTTTCCTGGTTAGCCACTTGTCTTCCTTCTCATACATTGATGCTGAGGATGAAGTTGGAATGCCTTTCCAAGCTTTGTCTATTGCTGAGCCTGTTGAGAAGAGGTCTCCTTCATTTGCTTCCTATCGAGATGCGAAACGGGCCATCGAATGTGGTGCGGTCGCTGGTTTAGGAAAAATGATTGAGCTTGAAGATAATAAGTTCCGGGCTGGCATTGTCTATTCTTCTGGGGTCTTCAATGACAAAGGATTGTTCAAGAGTGGAGGTTTCATCCACGCCGATCAAGCTGACGAAGCTGCTGCTATTCTGGAAGAAGATGCAGAGGATACTGACAATTTTGTCATCCCTGGTGGGATCTGCCACAATTGGGTCGCTGTGGATGTTCCTACGGTCATTCATAAGTTAGCGTAATATGTTTGTTTTGTTTAAAAACCCTTCTCCCATGCCAAAAGGAGAAGTGATGACATTGTTGGCATCATATATACAATGATATTTCATTCAATAAATTCATGTTAAACATTTGTTTTTCCAATTGTTTTCACTTTTTGCTTTTTGCATGAAATTGGTGATCACAAAAAACCCTAAAAACAAGAATAAAAGCAATCTTTTCATCTGCATAATGATTTGTTTGTTTAAATTCTAAAGTTTTTCATTATCCAAAATCATTATGCAGGTTGATTCTAAAACCCATTGAACATAATGATCCAACGCCATCTCCCAATTTTGAATTCCCTGTATTCGAGGCAGAGGAAGATGATGTTGAAGGGATTCCTGACGAGATTACCCGTCTTCTTGAGCACGAAGAGAAGATCATTCAGCCGCATCTTGAGAATCTGGAAACAGTCAACCTGGGGTCTGAAGATTGCGTTCGAATAGTGAAGATTGGGGCACTCCTTGAAGAGTCTGTCAAGAAGGGGTTGATCAGTTTGCTACGAGAATATTTCGATATCTTCGCTTGGTCGTACAAAGACATGCCGGGTCTAGATACAGATATTGTGCAACATTTCCTGCCTTTGAAGCCTGAGTGTGTGCCTGTGAAGCAGAAGCTCAGAAGAACTCATCCAGATATGGCAGTGAAGATCAAAGAGGAAGTTCAGAAGCAAATTGATGCGGGGTTTCTGGTGACTTCTACGTATCCTCAATGGGTGGCCAATATTGTGCCTGTGCCTAAGAAAGACGGAAAAGTCCGTATGTGTGTTGATTACAGAGATTTGAATAAGGCTAGTCCGAAAGATGATTTTCCTCTACCACACATTGATATGTTGGTAGACAATACAACTAAATTCAAAGTCTTTTCGTTTATGGACGGATTTTTCGGATATAATCAAATCAAGATGGCACCCGAGGATATGGAGAAGACAACATTCATCACACCTTGGGGAACATTCTGTTATCGAGTGATGCCCTTCGGTTTGAAGAACGCCGGAGCCACGTATCGACGAGCTATGACTACCTTGTTTCATGATATGATGCACAAGGAGATAGAGGTCTATGTTGATGATATGATTTCTAAGTCAAGAACGGAAGTTGAACATGTTAAGCACTTGGTGAAGCTTTTTCAGCGTTTGAGGAAGTTCAAGCTCCGTCTAAATCCGAACAAGTGTACATTTGGAGTCCGTTCTGGCAAGTTATTGGGCTTTATTGTCAGCGAGAGAGGTATTGAGGTTGATCCTGCAAAGGTCAAAGCAATACGAGAGATGCCTGCGCCCAAAACTGAGAAGCAAGTCCGAGGTTTTCTTGGCCGCTTGAATTATATTTCCAGATTTATATCCCACATGACTGCCACATGTGTGCCGATATTCAAGCTCCTCCGAAAAGATCAGTCTCATGATTGGACCGAGGATTGCCAGAAAGCTTTCGGCAGTATCAAAGAGTACCTGTCTGAACCTCCGATCTTGTCTCCGCCTGTAGAAGGAAGACCTCTGATCATGTATCTGACTGTTCTTGAAGACTTAATGGGTTGTGTCCTCGGTCAATAAGACGATTTGGGAAGGAAAGAATCTGCTATATACTACCTGAGTAAGAAATTCGCTGATTGTGAGTCTCGGTACTCTATGCTTGAGAAGACATGTTGTGCTTTGGCTTGGTCTGCTAAGCGTTTACGCCAGTACATGATAAATCATACAACTTGGTTAATATCCAGAATGGATCCGATCAAGTATATCTTCGAGAAGCCTGCTTTAACCGGGAGGATTGCCCGTTGGCAGATGTTGTTGTCTAAGTATGATATCGAGTATCGAGCTCAGAAAGCTATCAAAGGTAGTATCTTGGCTGACCACTTGGCACATCAGCCGATTGAAGATCATCAGTCTGTTCAGTACGACTTCCCAGACGAGGAGATTCTGTATTTGAAAATGAAAGATTGTGATGAGCCTACACTTGATGAAGGTCCAGAATCTGGTTCCAGATGGACGATGGTGTTTGATGGCGCTGTAAATCAGTATGGAAATGGAATTGGGGCAGTAATCATTACTCCTCAGGGCACACATATTCCTTTTACAGCAAGGCTAACTTTCAAATGCACGAATAATATGGCGGAGTACGAAGCCTGCATTATGGGATTGGAAGAATGCATCGATCTGAGGATCAAGCATCTTGATGTGTATGGTGATTCGGCCCTGGTTGTCAATCAGATCAAGGGTGAGTGGGAAACGAATCAACCTGGTCTCATTCCATACAGAGATTGTGCGAGGAGGATTTCAACGTTCTTTACTGAAGTTGACTTTCATCATATTCCTCGAGAGGATAATCGGATGGCAGATGCTCTTGCTACGCTTGCTTCAATGATTGTGGTCAAGTATTGGAATGAAGTTCCCAATATCACCGTGATGCGCTTGGATAGACCAGCTCACGTATTTGCAGTTGAAGAAGTACATGATGACAAGCCTTGGTATTTTGATATCAAGAATTTCCTTCAGAACCAGGTCTACCCGCCCGGGGCATCGGTGAAAGATAGGAAAACTCTGAGAAGGTTGTCAGGCAGTTTCTACCTCAGTGGTGAAGTGCTTTATAAGAGAAATTTTGACATGGTTCTGCTCAGATGTTTGGATAGACACGAAGCAAACCTGTTGATGACTGAGGTCCATGAGGGTTCATTTGGTACTCATTCCAATGGACATGCCATGGCTAGAAAGATGCTGAGAGCAGGCTACTATTGGCTGACAATGGAGTCTGACTGCTGCAAATATGTGAAGAAATGCCACAAGTGTCAGATTTACGCGGATAAGATTCATATTCCTCCGACACTTCTGAATGTGATCTCATCACCATTGCCTTTCTCTATGTGGGGAATTAACATGATCGACATGATTGAACCGAAAGCGTCCAACGGGCACAGGTTTATTCTCGTAGCAATTGACTACTTCACCAAATGGGTTGAAGCTGCTTCGTATGCTAATGTGACCAGGCAGGTGGTCGTGAAGTTTGTCAAGAATCAGCTGATATGCCGTTATGGTGTGCCTGATAAGATCATTATTGATAATGGATCTAACTTGAACAACAAAATGATGGAAGAGTTGTGCGCTGAGTTCAAGATTGCACACCATAATTCCTCTCCTTACAGACCCAAGATGAATGGGGCTGTTGAAGCTGCTAACAAGAATATCAAGAAGATTATCCAGAAGATGACAGTCACGTACAAAGATTGGCATGAGATGCTGCCATTTGCTTTGCATGGATATCGTACCTCTGTCCGTACTTCAACAGGGGCAACCCCTTTTTCTCTTGTTTACGGCATGGAGGCTGTTCTCCCAGTAGAGGTGGAGATCCCATCAATGAGAGTCTTGATGGAAGCCAAGTTGACTGATGCTGAATGGATTCAGAGTCGTTATGACCAGTTGAATTTGATTGAAGAGAAGCGATTGACTGCCATGTGCCATGGTCAGTTATATCAGCAGAGAATGAAGAAAGCATTCGATAAGAAGGTCAAGCCTCGTGTGTTCCGAGAAGGTGACCTTGTGCTCAAGAAAGTCTTGTCTTTCGCGCCCGATTCCAGGGGCAAGTGGACTCCAAACTATGAAGGTTCATATGTTGTCAAGAGAGCCTTTTCAGGCGGTGCTTTGATGCTTACAACAATGGATGGGGAGGATTTCACTCGTCCTGTGAATTCAGATGCAGTCAAGAAATACTTCGCCTAAAAAGAAAAACAGAATAGCTCGCTAAGTTGAAAACCCGAAAGGGCGGCTTAGGCAAAAATGAGCGTCTCGGTGGAAAACCCGAAAGGGCGATCCAGGCAAAAGTTAGAGACATAAAAAATGAATTTGCATCCCGCTAGATTGAGTACCTCACCCTGGGGCAATCTAGGCAAAAATTAGGGATTTGGCAAGTAACTGCATCCTGACAAGACTTTCTGTTTCACAATCGTCTTTTCGTCAGAGATTCTCGCTCAGTCATCGTCAACTGAAGCGTCAAATACATCGGATTCAATTTGGTAGAGAAATGGTCATTATGTTCAATGTAGCCCTCTTCCAATATATATCACCGATTTCAAATTTGTACAGATCTATGGAGTCTTGCCATTTGCAGGCTACCATTCCATCAAATAAATTTGAGCTTTTAGCCAATTATTTGCACTCTTATTTGTTTCAATTCAACAAATGTTTTGCATGTTTTTAATTGATAAAATGTCATTGTTTTAAACAAACAAATTTTTTCACAAAATTGTTTTTTAAACAAAGTGAACATTCACAATGATGAAAGGATACTTAAGAAACTCTCAGTGCTCTCCCAAGGGTGGCATGATTTCCAACAGGGTAAGACATTTATTCATAATCCTGGCATGGCTGTATCCTCTTTCTCCAGATTGTTGTTGGGGTTTTCTCCCCAAGCAGAGCTTTTGTTGAGATTTTTTCCCTAAGCAGGGTGTTTGTTGGGATTCCTCCCGAACGGATTTTTGTTGAGCAGAGCCTTTTTTATGACTCCTCCTCATTCAGAGTGCTTGTTGAAGACTTCAACTTTCCTCTCCAGCATTATTCTCTCCCCAGCATGGGTGCTTTTCTTTGGAAGATTCGGTAGTTGGTGGGTTGACATCCCAGTACTTCGTCATTTCCTTGGATAGATCCCCAGCGGAGTTGTTGGTATGATGAACTTCATCTATGCTATCTATCCCCATCAGAGATCTGGTTGCTTCCTGGCATCTCTGATCCCTAGCGTGAGTTGCTGTTGTGGCGTTTCTGCCTGTGCATTGAACTCTTTTCTCCGGTAGTGACTGACGATCCCTCCGGAAACCTCTTGAGGCCTTCCTCCCCTGCAGAGATTTGGTGATTTCCTCATATCTCCGATCCCAGTAGAGTTGCTTATATGGCGGGATCTATTTGTATGATCTTTTCTCCCTCAGTGGGTTTCCCCCAGTGGAGTTGTTTGGAGTTGCTTTTGTGGCAGTTCTTGCTGGTGCAGTGAGCTCCTTTTTCCCAGCTGAGACTGATGATCCATCCTTGCAGAGATCTTGCTGTTTTCCTGATCCCGTCAGAATTGGTTATTCTCCGGTGATCCGGGCTTTCTCTCCTGTAGTGTAGTACCGGGCATTTGATTCCTGGGCCTGTTTGTGTTAGAAATGTCTGTTTTGTCAGCATTCATCAAACATAAATCACGCATATTCATGCATATTTTCAACATTCAGATATTCATGTTGCATTTTTGCCATATATCTTTTGTTTGTTGTCTCCTGCTTATGGTGATATAGATCTCCCCTGTAGATCTCCCCAAGCAGATGTCGGGTGTCTAATCTCTCAATATAGAGTCAACCCCTTAAGCAGAAAGTGTCTGTCGTTCCTTCTGCAGTTCCCCACTGAGATATATCCTCGTGGATGATGGTTGTTCCCGTTTCCTCCCAACACGTATATTGGGATGGGTTTTCCCTTTTGAGTTCTATCCTCATTAGGATGAGTCTTGATTCAGTTTGCCTTTTTGGTTTGATCCTGAATTGGCCTTTTCGCGACTGTCTCTTGTGCTTCCCTGTGGTATAAATGAATGTTTGCTCAGTAACCGGCAATCATTCACTTTATCCTCAACGGAGTTTGTGGCTTCTACCCAGTAACCGGTAGTTGTAAGTCCTATCCTTTGTGGTTTTCTACCCAGTAACCGATAGTTGTAAATCCTATATACCTTTTTTCCCTCTTTGCGGAATCTGTGGTTGTTTACCCAGAGATTGCTATTTGTGAACCTTTTGTTCCTCAGCAAGAGTTGGTGGTTTTCTACCCAGTATTCGGTAGTTGTAAATCCTATTTCCTTGCTCTCCAGCAGAGTTTGTGATTTTCTACCCAATAACTGGTAGTTATAAACCGTATTTGTTTTCCTCGTGCGGAGTTGTGATCTTTTCGCTCCCCACGCAGAGGCTTTGGTCTTCTACCCAGTATTCGGTAGTTGTAAACCCTACTTTTTTATCCTCATTAGAGTTTTGGCTTCTACCCAGTAACCGGTAGTTGTAAGTCCTATCTTTATGGTTTTCTACCCCGTATTCGGTAGTTATAAATCCTACTTTCTTCCCCTAGCAGAGGTAACCTTTGTGGTTCAGTCTGGTTGATGGCGGATTTTGTGGTTTTTTACCCAGTATTCGGTAGTTATAAATCCTATGTTGTTGTTTTCTCCCTATCGGAGTCTGTGCTTTCCTGTGGGATCAATGAATAATTGCTCAGTAACCGGCAATCATTCGCCTTATTCTCAGCTGAGTCTTTGGTCTTCTACCCAGTATTCGGTAGTTATAAATCCTATGTTCTCCCCTGTGCAGAGTTAACCTCGTTGTTCATCCTGGTTGATGACGGTTACTCTTGGTGGTTATCAATATCCAGTATTCGATGTTGATCTTTCCCCATCCTCTTCTGGGTAATTGCTCTGAGTAAGCAATTGTATCCCCAGCAGGTCCTTTCTCCTCCTTGTGGATAATTGTCGTATGCTAGCAATTTTATCCTCAACGGGTCCTTTCACCGTTTGCCAGTGATTTGTTCCCCAGATCATTGATTTTTTTATCAATGCATCCCCAGTGAATCCTCTTTCATCTACCCTTTTGTTGGTAATGATTGTTGCTCCCTTTGATTGGTCATCATTATATACCTAGTTTTGGTATCCCGATGCCTTTCTTTTCAGATGATTTATCCTTTATTAACCCAGTAACCGGTTGTGGATAATCTTCCATGCGAGTGTATTATCTACGTTCTGACGGTAATAGATAATATATCTCATGCACTCTTCAGTCGAAGCCTGTTGTGTTTCCCCAGTCGAGTAAGATTTGTGTTCCCTTGCGGAATCGAATATTCATTTCTACCCCTTTTTTGAGCGTATCTCCCAGTAACCGGTGATATGTTTCCTAGATAATTGCCGTATGCTTGCAATTTATCCCCAGCGAGTTATCTTTCGTCTACCATGTTGTTGTTGGTAACGATTGTTTCTCTTCTCGGTAGGTCACCTATTATATACCCAGTAACCGGTATCCCTGGTGTTCCTTCCATGCGAGTGTATTATCTACGTTCTAACGGTAATAGATAATATATCTCATGCAGTCCTTGGTCAAAATCTTTTGACTGTTTCTCCAGTGGAGTAAGATTCGTATTCCTTGTGGAATCTAATATCCATCCTTTAACAAGTTTGCGTTTTGCTCTCTTCAGGATGATGAGTGTTTTGGCAGTAAAAACCGATTCACGTTTCGGTCGGCCACCTATTATATACCCAGTAACCGGTATCCCTGGTGTTCCTTCAATGCGAGTATACTATCCATGTTCTGACGATAATGGATAATATATCTCATGCGCTCTTTGGTTGAAGCCTTTTGTCCTTCCCCATTTGAGTAAGATTCGTTTTCCCGTTGCGGAGTCGAATGCCCATCCTGTAAGTCGATTTGCTTTTTCAAGCCCTCCTTTCGGATGATGAGTGTTTTGGAAGTAAACCCCAATTCACGCTTTGGTTGGTCACCTATTATATACCCAGTAACCGGTATCCCTGGTGTTCCTTCCTTTCTGCTCCCTATTATGACCTTGGTCCCCTGCGGAGTCAGATTTTCCTGAGTTGATGTACCTTTTTCAGGTCTTCCTCAGATGTTTTTGGTTGATTGATATCTCTCACCCTTATACCGGTCTTAGATATTCATTCTTCCTGAGCTTGTTACCCAGTAACCGGTAACACCTCATCCTTTTGCTTCCTCCGGAGAGTCTTTGTTAGACATTCCCCAGTGGAGTTTCTGTTGTGATTCACCCTTTTGCTGTATTGGTGTTTTCCCCAATATATGCTATTTTCCCCAGCAGGGAGGTTCTGTGTGAATCTTTCCCCAACCCGAGTCCAGATTTTTATCCGAAGTATCCTTTGTGGATAGTTTTGCTGTATTGGCGTTTTCCCCAATACACGCATCTTTGAGTCAGCTTGAGTTTTTCCAATGGATTTGTTCCCTTTGGAACTCTTTTTCCTAGTGTCAGTCCTTTACTCCCCAGTAAAGTCTCCAGTTTCAAGTCGTGTCCTGCTCACGCATTTGTTTTCTTTTTCTTATCCCCATAAGAGTCCCGTCAGAGTCTCTGTTCCATTAGGAAGTGCATCATTCCTGTGGATTTGTCTTTTCTCCTGATTTTCTTCTTTGTGGACCATATTCCCACAGAGATAGTTTGTTTTGCATACATACATTTGCATCACGAGGTCTCTCAGGGACCAAAATTTGTCTCATTGTTATTATTTAAGCCCATTCTACCGCGTCGAGATGAAGATTTTAACCTTCATTTCTCCGGCTAGAATGATCTTAAATAGGGGCATCTGTAAGACCCCAATTTTGTCCCTAAGATCCCTCATGGCATCATATCATAGCATTGCATAAACCTCAAGGATCATTGGACACCTTGCCTCCTTCCCTGTGGGTGGGATCTTTCTTGAGAGTGATTCTTGATCACCAAGCATTGCTTGCATTTGTGTATCATTGCTTTTCTTTTAATCACTAACCAAAAATGTACAAAAATATGTCATCTAACATTTGTCTTGCAGCTTAAGCAGTCAACAGGTCAAGGCAATTCAAGTGAATCCTTTGTGCAAGAGATGAAGTTTCCATTGAGATATGGATCATGTGATTATTATTTTGAGCTTATATGAGCTATAGGTCCATTTTGGATCAAATTCCCCAAGTGGCAAAGGCCCAAGTTCATCAGGCTATTTCAGGTCATCTGAGGACCATACAATCAACTGAACAGTCAAACTGAAGGCTTTGAGTGTGAGAATTGAATTTCTTCATCCCATTCATGTTGAAACAAGGCTTATTCATCATGTCAAACCTCTATGTTGAAGAATTTGAAGCCAAAACAAAAGTTTCCAAAAATGGAAAGTGACCTATAATTTCAAGTTTCCAAAAATGGAAAGTTTTTGGACCAACTTCAACTCAACTTTCCAACATCAAAGAAGCTTCAAATGAAATTTTGTCCAACATGAAAGTTGAAGATCTCTCTCTCCCATTTCCAAAAAGTCCAAGATCATGAGCATCTGATGAATGGTTAAGGAGATATGATCCAATCATTGCCAAGTGTGCTTGAAACTTCAAAAGGCCATAACTTTTGATTCATAACTCCAATTTGAGTGCCTCTTTTTGCATTTTGCTTCTCATGACATGTATTTTCCAAATCATTCATTACATTGCATGAAATTTCATCATATGACCATTTTCTCATTCATGACCATTTTGGAGGGAAATTTGCAAATTCAAAATTGGTTAATCACATGAGCTGATTACCATTGCCATTGTGTTCATTGGAAGATTTTAAGTGAATTTGAGCATCCATATGCTACTGTTCACGTGTGCCTTGCCATGCATAAGGTGTTTTTGCTAATTTTACCATGCACCTCATTCTCACTAATTTTGCATTAACCAAAACCTAATTACATTTTCAGTAGGATTAGGACATGGTATAAATGCTAAATCCTAACAGAATTGTTGAGAACTTCACATTCTAGATCCAAAACTTTTTTTCCCTCCATTTTCTCTCCAAATCAAAACTTGAAAATTCTCCACATAGCATTGCAATTTTCTTCCATATTCTGGTTTGTTGAGTGTTATTGATGAAGATCTAAGCATTCATTTGAAGAATTCGAGTGGAAATTAAGCACATGAGGCTCAAGAACATGACAAGGGAAATTGAAATCTGAGCTAGATCCAAGCATCTCCAAGCCTCAATTATTGCACAAAGCTTCAAGTTATCATCTCAGGAGTAGATCTGGATCAATTGAAGCCTTGAATCGCTCGTTTTCTCATACTGCTCTTCAAGAGGTAGGTTTTTTCGAACCTCTTAATTCTCCATTCTTTTGCCATGTTTAGGTAGATCTTTGAACGCTGAGCATGCTGATATAAGTAGTTTTTGAATTGGTTGAGTATTGACTGTGTTATGATGATTTGAATTTTTGAATGCCAAACTGTTTTGCTTCGATTTGCATGATCCATGATGATTTAGACTTAAGTAATGATCGATCTGTAATGTACGTGTTGAGAGCTTGCTTTTGATATAACTTTTGCTTAAATCTGGAAAAATTTTGGCCGTGAGTTACTGTAGAACCACCGTCTTCATGAAGAAGACGGTGGAAACCACCCTATGCGCCGCCGTCTGCAACTAATGTGAGCTGGCTAGGGTTTTGTCCATTTGTGCGTGCCTGTTGGCCTTTTGGTTGGCTCTCATTCTTTTGACCGAGCCACGTGTGCGTGGACCTGATGATGTGGACGCCACTTCATTTAATGAAGTGATGCGTTTTGGATGTTACTCCATTCGATTCCCAGCGCTAGCATTTTCTGAATATTATTTGTTTCAGCGCGCTTGTTTTAATTGTGCACATGCTTCAATTCCAGCTTCAGCCACATTTTCAAATTAATTCCAACATTACCTTTCCCTCCAATTTAACATGTGCATGTTCATTTTCATTTCAAATATTTTCCTTCACATTCAAAAAATCACTAAAAATTGAAAATGATTCCAATTAATTCCCAATTTTTTTCTATATTTTCATGTGTTTGTCTATTACTTTGTGGTGTTGATTTTTGGATTTTATCATTTCTGGATTTTGGATTGTGGACTGTTGATTGAACATGTATGCAAATGTGACCATGCTTCATTCATTCTATTGTGAAATGCTCAATAATGATCCAATTGCCATGAAATTTTATATGCTGATTCCCAACATGTTGCATGATTTTTGAGGCTTGGTTGTGCATTTTTAGAATTTTTCATCTTTGTTTTAGACACATGATTGTATGGTGTGACAATGTGTGTCACACAATTTGATGTCATACTTGTGCATTTTCATTTCTAGGTCAAATGAGCTCTTCTGATTATAATTTTTGGCATGATGATTGTGTTTGACATGTTGTGTGCACATAAAAATTTCCAGGATTGTTTGATTCATTTCTATTTTAATATGGAATTTTGATTCTTAATGTCCAATTGAGTGCTTTGAAATTGCCTTTGTCTTCTCTTGCTCACTACATGACTTTGCTTAATGCTTTTGATTTGGTCCTTTTTAGGACATGTTCTTGCTTGAATAAATGAGCTTTATGTTGAATATTGGTTGCTGTTTTGACTTTTTACTTCACCTTTGACCCTAGGCTTTGCCCGAGGGGTTTGTACTCACAATTTGAGCTTTGCCTTTCAGGTTCAAGCAAACAAGTCCTGATGTGATCTCCTTGCTTGAGATACAATTTGCTTTGTTTAACTAATGTTGATTGTGTTGTAGGTCCTTGGGTGGCTAACTCACTTGAGTTGTTGACTTACATTGTGTATATTGGTTGTCTTACTGTTGACTGTCTGTTTAGTTTTGTCTGAATGTGAATATTGACTTGTTTGATTTTCTTACAGGTACTTTAGTAGCTTTAACTCATTATTTGAGTTGCTTTGCTTTGCTTGTGGTTGGCATACCACTTAGGTAATCTCTTTAACCCCATGTAGTCTGGAAGACCTGCTATCTTTGGCAGGCACCTGTCTGAAGCCCTCCTTAAGAGGCCATGTTCTTGATTGTTTAATTTTGTGCTAAAGACCTCAATGAGGCATGGTTACATATTAAGACCTCCTAAGTGAAGAGGAATTGGAAAATAGAAGGGATGTGCAATCCATCCCCTGCTATTCAGTTGAGTCTTTCTCTTTGCTCGCACTAAGTGCTGACGCATTTTGAATAAACACTCAAAATCTTGTATATAGAGTCAGTCATTGTGGAATAGAGTTCCTCATTCTGGACTCCCACACCTTCTTTGATTCAAGCTCACCCCGGCCAGGGTTAAGAGCTATGAGGTCTAACCCTCATCTCCCATTTCATCTGCTCACCCTGACGGTCAATGTCAGTGGTTAAGAGCCTGACACCCTTTCATATCTGGCTTGTTTGTCAAGGTCGATATGACCCCTTGACTAAAGCCCAGCCTTGTATGAGCCTTTTGATTGTGTATAGAGTGTGTTAATTGATTGATTGTTTGCTTACTTGTGCATCATTCATATGTTTGTTTTGCATTTGTTATTGTTTTGTTTTGAGGAGTCAGATGTAAGACCATTGATTGGCTATCTGTTTCCTGTTCCTTTTGGGGAGCTGGATATAAGACCATTAATTGAAACTCCATTTCCTTTCTTATGTTGTTTTGTGGAGTCAGGTGTAAGACCATTGATTGGCTATCTATTTCCTATCTTGTTTTGTTTTGTGGAGTCAGGTGTAAGACCATTGATTGGCTATCTGTTTCCTATTCTGTTTTCTTTTGTGGAGCTAGATGTAAGACCATTGATTGACTATCTGTTTCCCATGTTGCTTTGTGGAGTTAGATGTAAGACCATTGATTGGCTATCTGTTTCCCATGTTGCTTTGTGGAGTTGGACGTAAGACCATTGATTGGCACTCCGTTTCCCATTTGTTTTTCGGAGTTGGACATAAGACCATTGATTGGCCATCCATTTCCAGTTTTGTTGCTCCTTTGAGTTTGCTTACTTGCTTATTGCCTTGTTGCCTATTCCAAAGGATGGTACTTGCTTGGATAATCTACATATGATCTCAAGAGAGGAACTCCTAATGAAGTTTTACTCCTCATCCCCACCTTTTGTCTCCTTACAACCTCCACTTGCATTTGTAACCCAAACCAGAAAACTTTTGTGCAAACATTCTCACTTGTTTTCAAAACTAGAAACCTAGGCCTTAAGCCTCTGATTTTCAAACTTCATTTTCACTAATACTCATTGTGAATTGAACTCTTAATCATACTTTGACCATATTTGTGAATACTCTAATTGGTTAATTTCACTCACTCAATTGCTTTTGTGGCCCTTGTCCATTTCTTGATAAGTTTTCATACATTAGCCATAGATCTGAATTATCATAGTGGTTGATGTAAATCTCACCGCATCCTTAGTGATTGAATTGTAAGACTTCCATGCTTATTATTGGGTTAATCCCTCACTAGCGTGTTGAAGCTGTTCTCGCACGGTGGATTGTTGGTTCAGGTTGAGTGTTCTCCCGTTGATAATGAAAGACCTTAAGGCTTTTGTTTAAAATCAATTCACTCATCTTTTGGAAATCTTTTAGCCGAACTACAACGTTTTGATCCTTATCTTTCATGAAAAGGTACGTAGGCAATGGGTTCATCCATTCAAACACAAAAATAATAAAAATTGTATATTCTTCTCTCATCCCTTCAATCAATGTTTACACAAAATAATTTCATAAACAAATAATTTTTACAACAAGTTGTGAAAAGGGTTCCCTAGGAGTACCTAGGATGCATTGGGTGCCTAACACCTTCCCTTTGCATAATTACCCCCTTACCCAGATCTCTGTACCCTTTTTATTAGTTTTCTTTGTAAAACTTCTTAGGCTTTTGTTCACTTTCTAGCCATTACTTTGGATAAATAGAAGTGCGGTGACGACTCTATCTTTGTGTGCTTTGCTTTTGATTTAATCAATAAATCATAAAGTGACGAATACACCGCTACACCAGGTCACATGCACTTAACAATTAAATCAATTAAAAAAATGCCACTGCATGGGAATCGAACTGGTGCAAGGCAAGTCACATGCGCGTTTACAATTGAAACGATGCGTTTCAAAATAGAAAACATACGCAAGGCAAGGTTCGAACATGTGACTGGAACGTTGCAAGCGCGCCAACAGTGTAACCCTAGCGCTGAACCAGAAAACCTTGGCACTATTCATGGACGGTGGAACGCGGTGGTTTCCACCGTCTTCTCCGTTTGGACCGGCGGAGATGATGAACACTTTTTTTCAGAATTTAACGTGGCATATATGGATCAAAAGCTTGTTCAATGTAGAACACGAATATATCATTTAAAACTCCTAATTCTCCATGGATTTGGCAAATCGAATAAAAACATTATGATCAACAAAACTTCAACTCAACATATCTCATGCAATTCTTAACCAAATTCAAAGATATTTATATCAGAATTCTCAGCATCAAAAGTTCTACAAGATCATGGCAATAAAACAATAAATTATGATGATCGAATTTCACCTGGTTTGAAGAGCAGTGTGATGAAACAATGGATTCAAGCTCCAAAAATGTCCAGATCTTGTCCTCCAACCTCGTGATGAAGCTTTGTGCACGAATTGGCAGTGGAAACCTCTTAGATCTAGCTCAAACTTCAAATTCCATCTTCATGTTCATATGCTTGTGTAGCTCGATTCTTGATCCAAATCTTCAAATCAAACCTTGATTCTTCATCAATCATCCATGCTGAACATGATTATGCAATAATATTGATCTGTTATGTGAAGAAAATTCAAGTTTCAATTGAGAGAGTTTTTGGAGGGAAATGAGATTTCTAGATCCAGAATGTGTTATTCTGAGCAAAACAGTTAGGATTATCTATTTATATCACCTATTAATTATGCTGCTAATCACAATTTGGCTTGGCTAATGGAAAATTAATGAGAAATGAGGTGTATGACCAAAAATGCCAATGCACCCTTGCATGGACATGTGCACGTGAACAGTGCACATGCCAACTTCTTTTTCACTTAAAACCACCCTATGAACATGATGGAATGGTCAAATGGCTTGTGTAATGCACCAAATTTGAATTATGCATTTTCCCTCCAAATTATTCATGCATGGACAAATGATCATGTGAGTTAATTTCATGCAATGCAATGTTTGATTTGAAAACTATTGGTCATGACAAGCATTTTGCCAAAAGAGTGACTCCATTTGGAGTTTTGTAGCCAAAGTTATGCCATGTTGAACTTCCATGCACACTTGGTGATCATTTGCTCATAACTTCTCAACCCTTCATCAGATGCTCATGATCTTGGACTTTTTGAAAAGAGGAGAGAAAGATCTTCAACTTTCATGTTAACCAAAAATTCATTTGAAGCTTCTTTGATATTGGAAAGTCAAGTTGAATGTGGTCTAAAAACTTGCCATTTTTGGAAACTTGAAATTACAGGTCACTTTCCATTTTTGGAAACTTTTGATTTGACTTCAAAATCTTCAAGGTAAGTGTTTGACATGATAAATAGGCCTTGTATGAACATGATTAGGATGAAGAAAGTCCATTCTTCCACTCAAAGCCCTCAGTTGACCGTACAGTTGACTCTTATGGTCCTCAGATGACCTGGAAATGCACTGATGAATTCTCTTGATGCCAGTGCCGACTGCCAAGATGCAATGCAATATGTAATATTAATGACCTAAAAAATGAAATGAATGCATGAACGGGGGATGCAAATTTGAGGTGCTACAAGTGGTATACACCATTATCACCATGAGAATAACTTATGACACTTTGCATAACTTTCTATATAGTATTCTCATAGCGGGTCAATCCGGTATAAATATTACTCTTAATATTCATACCTATGTTTAAGAATTGATAACTCTTTATCCATGATCCATGAGATGTGATCATCAGTCTACAAACATAATAGTCTCAATGCTTTAATGTTATCCCACTTCACACTAAAGCTCGACTACGAATACTTTAAGAATAATGTCCTTATGTTTAATGTGCTCTCATGATTAAGTCACACTTAATACATTAAACGGACTATCTATTCCAGGGACTTTATTAATCAACCACTAATAAAGAAAATGCCTTTTATTATTAATAAATAATTCGATACAAGTACCAAAAGTATTGGCCTCTAGGGCTTACACCAACAGTTGGTTATGTAATGGGAAGGTGTTAGGCACCTAAAACATCCTAGGTACTCCCAGAGAGCCCTTTTCATACTTGTTGCAAGGTTGTTTTTTTGTGAAAGTTTATTTGTGCAAACATGATTGAAGAGATGAGAAGAGAATATATAAATTATTTACATTTTTGTGTTTGGATGGATAAACCCATTGCCTACGTACCATCTTAAAAAGATTAGGATCAAAACCTCGTAGTTCGGGGTAAAAATCTCAAAATGAGTTGGTGAATTGATTGGTCCAAAAGCCTCAAGGTCTTTTGTTATCAAAGGGAGAAGACTCAACCTAAAACCACAAATCCACTATGTGAGGATAGCTTCAACATGCTAGTGAGGGGTTAACCCTATAATAAGCATGGAAGACTCATTGTCCATCACTAAGGATATAGGTGAGTATTACATCTACCACAAAGATAACTCAAACCTAATAACTAAAGGTTATGAAAAAAGTTTTGATTAAGGAAGTGGCCATTGGAACCACAAAAAGACTTTTGAATGGGTTATATTTACCAATTAGAAGTATATACTGTAATACCCCAAAATTTACCCTTCATTTTTCCTGAAAAAAAAAAACGAAAAAAAAAAAAAGTTAAAAATAAATAAATAAATAAATAAAATATAACAAATTTTTTTGGACTTGGGTCTCCCTCATTTGAGCCCACTACCCACGAAAATCAGTCTATAAATACTGAAGTTTCAGTAGAGGAAAACACTTGGAGTTACACTGGGAGATTCACTGGAGAAAGATTTTGAGAGAAGGAAACCTAGGAACTACTCTGCAGCGACCTTCAGGCAGCCCTGAGAAGTTCACTCCGCCTCACACAAACCCTAGTATTACTTTGCAGATCCGGCCGTACCATTCAATCTTAATCAATCTCTCCAATCAGGTTTGCCATATATCCATCATCTTTATGCCTTTAATTTGAATGCTCTAAATGTATGAGGTATTATGGGTGAATTTGATGCCCTTTTGATGCATGTGTTTGACAAGAGGTTTAGGCCTCCTACCCTTGATTGCTTTTTGTGAGCTTTTTGTGAATTTTGATGGAATTATTCATGTGGTTACATTTTGATTTAGGGGCAACTCTTGGTTACCCTATTTTGTTTCTCTAACCTGTCTTTGTGTTGCCATGACATTGTTTTCCCTGGATTTCACCTTGTTTGTCTAACCTTTCTGTTGAGTTTTCGTGAGGGCTCACATACTCGTGCAGGGATACCATCCGGAGGTTTATCCTGATTAATCGTATTGACTGATTTTCTTTGATGGTCTAGCTGGAGAGATCTCAGGGTTGCTAATCCTTTAATTGCTGTAACTTCGGATCTTTATCCGTGTGGTAATTTTTTCCCTTTCTCGTACTTTATCGCCTTCTTAGCTGGAAGACCTCGATAGGAGGCAATGTTTGAGCCCCTTGGTGGCATTTTACTCTAAGATACATGTTTTGTGTGGTGTGATTGTTCCCCCGTGGGACACGAGGCTTCGGATAGTCTCCCGTCTGCTTGCCAATTAAGGTAGCACTGTTCCTTCGCCTAGGACTTCCTTTTTGCATGCGCGTTCCTACAACGCAAACAAACCCTAAAACCCAAAGCAACACGTTATCTCCTTCTACTACAGGCGAGTAAGTCTCCAAAGGTCGAGCATCCGGTAGATTGCGTAGTAACGTTGTTCGTCCAAAACCCAATCCATAACCCCGTAGTTAGCCGAACTACGGCTTGCTCTGATTCTCATTCCAGATGAGATACGTAGGCATAAGACGCGATGTCTTAGCGAGCACACATCCCCCAACCCATAGGTCAGCAGAGCTACGAAGACTCTGATTCTCATATTCAGATGAGATACGTATGCAGTGGATGCGACATCCGCGCGAGTCATTTCTCTTAACTTTTTTAGTAAATAAACACATTAGGTAAACTCACACCCTTTAGACAAAAACCACAAAAGTGGATCCCGTAGAGTACTATGGATGCGTAGGGGTGCTAATACCTTCTCTTCGCATAACCGACTCCCGAACCCAAGATTTGGTTGCGAGACCCCGTCTTGTCCTTTCCTTTTTCAGGTTTACTTCGAGCGTTTCCTTTCCCTCCTTTGGGATGAATAACGCACGGTGGCGACTCTTCTGTCTTTTTCTTTCGCCGGTTGTTTTTTTTGCGCACTGTATTTTTCAGGTTGCGACATATACAAAGTGGTCAAGGTGAACTTACAGATTCAATTCAAAATAAGTATTATGAAAAGAAAGTTTGAAAATCAAAAGCATAAGGCTTAAGTTTCTAATGTTGAAAACAAGAGTTAAATGTTTGCACAAAAGTTTTGCCTTGGGTTAGAGTGGAGAGAAGAACAAGAAGGGCTAAAGTCCTAAGCATGCAAGAGGTAAGGAATAAGAAACAAAACCACAATGGAGTTCCTCTCTTGAGATCATATTGATGATCCAAGTAGCTCCCATCCTTTGGAATAAGCAATCACAATAATAGTAAGCTCAAGCAACAATCAAACAAGCCTATTAAGAGATCCTCAATGCATCTTGTATCTTTCATTTTGGATGAACATGGCAATGGTTCTTCAATTTGAGCTCTCATAGGATTCCCTAACACAAAAGCACACACATCAAAAGTTCCATGAAGTAAATCAAGAATGGACAAGAGTGAGTTTAGAGATTTGGTCCTTCTAATCCATCTTCAACATTAAGATCCTTTTTACTCCATTTTTGCATAGGGAATATCCTAGAAACTAAGTCCATTTGTTCATTTCTTTGCATTTGGTTCACAACAATCAAAACAAAATACAAGTACAATAGTATATACACAATTATGTGCTCAAGTGAGCAAAAGGCAAATGGCATTAACATAAACATGTGCTCAAGTGAGCAAAGGAAAAAAGCAAATGGATAATATGTGCAAGAATAGTAAATTGCATAAAAGTAAAGGGCAAAAAGTAAATGTTAATTGTTAATGGTTAGTGTTAGTAGTTAGTGGGCCATAAGGCAAATTTGGCGCTATGTTAATCAATCGTAATTGGACTTATGTAGAAGTCACAACTATCTGAGACCGGTCAATAATAATGTTGGCAACAACACAAGTTAGAAGTCTTGATTAGTGAACCAAGTTCCAAGAACTTGCCATGCCAAAAAGAAAAAGAGAATTGATCTTGTATTGGTTTAAGTCTTTTGCATGATTTAGGAGACAACCTATCCTTAATGCAAAGCCATTCACTTGATCAATTGATCAAGATGAAATAAATTTGAATCAAGGAAGGATAAGTCTCCCTAATCAATGCTAACTTATCAACCTTTAACTCATTGATCAAAAAGAAGAAAGAAGAAGAAAAAGGAGAAAGAGATGAAAAGGAAATGGAAAAGAATAAAGTGCATAAGGTGAAATAAAATGTACCAATCCATGTGTGTTGACCAAATGACATTGAAAGTCAAAGTCAAACAATGAGAAATCAGAAATGGGATGAAGATTGGAGGTCAAACAACAAGCAAAATATTTTTGGCATTTTTTAATATTAAAATAAAATTGAATTAAAAATAAAAGAAATGTCAAACTTCAAAATCACTTCAAATCAACCTTGAAAGGTCCAAGTGATTTATCCCAAGTTCAACAAGGTCAAACAAAGTTTGACAAAAAATTTCATCATTTTTAAAAGTTAGAAACTATTTTTAATCAATTAAAAATGAATAAAAATAACCTAATTGAACTAAAATCTCAAATAAATCTCAAATCAATTAAAAAATTGATGAGAATATTTTTCATAGATCCATCATCATTCAAATAGGTTAGGAAAATATTTTTGTATTTTTTGAATATCAAAAACTATTTAAAATGAATTAAAAATAACCAGAAAAGAGAAAATTCACAAAAAATATCAAATGATAAAATAAAAAATATTAAAAATCAAAATCAGAAACTAGAATTTATTTGGAGAAGAATGGAATTGGTCCCATATTTTTTGGATTTAAAATGAAGAAGATATGAATTTTTGAAAATAATGGAAATAAAAGAAATAAAATCAGAAAAATAAAAAAAATAAAAAAAACAAGGAGCGTTTGATCTGAGCTCATTAATTGAGCTGACAGATCATACGCTCCAGAAGCGCGCTTCCACCATAGACCAAAGTCCATGCGTAACACCATGAATTAATGAAAGTCATAAGAAGCAAGGTTGGAGATTAGATCTGGAAATCAGATCCAATGGTCCACAATGCATCTGGCAAATGGACGGCCACCGGAGCCACCTTCTTCTCCGGTGAGAAGCCAGAATCCGGTGACATTTGTAGGTTTTCAAACCTTCATCATTTTGCACGATCCTTATATCAAAATAAAGCTGGGGTGATGTATATCACCCCTGTAACCTTGAATCACACTCAAGATTCCTATAGAGTAAGAAATCCGAGATGGAAGATTCAGGTATGAAAATTGCAGTTCAATAAAATACAAAATTGAAGCTACCACTAGCTTGCCTCTCAAGTGAGGACTTCAGAAAACACAATGGCCAGGCAAATAGATCAAAGAGTAATGAGTTTCGAAGAGAAAACCAGTTGATGATCAACCTTGGATTCTGGAAATTTGAGCTTGCTTCCTTGCTTCCTTTGGCAAAACAAAAGATCAATGGAGTAAAGGATGAAGGTCTAGAAGCTTTAGATCCAAAGATTCAACCAGATGTAGTTGAATTTTAGATCTGAAAAATTTGAAGAAAAGTGAAATAGATTCTTTGGTGAAAGGTTAGGTTTTCAGTTCTGCAGCATTTTAGGTTGATTCATGGATCAATTTTAAATGGAATAGAGCTCCTATTTATAAATGGAATGGCAAGGTAAGTGTGATCAAAGCAGTGTGCATGGAATTGGATATTCATTGCATGGGCTTGCATGATCACTCAAAAGGCCCAAATTCAATGCCAAATGCAATCTGAAATCATACCAAAGTGAAATGGACATGTAATCTGAATGGTAATTGCTTGTGCATGGAATTTTGAGGTGTTATGCATAATTGAACCAAAAGCTTCTCCTCTTCGAAAATACCATTTGCCAAATCCAAACATGAGCATGTGAGTAATGGTTGGAGAGGTTTTGATGTAAGGAATAATTGCTATGTTGGGCAAAAATCCATTTGAAGTGTGGAAATTGGTGAAATGGGAGTTTAAAGTGCAAGGTGCAAAACATGTAAAGGCAAAGTTTCTAAATTTGGCCAATGTTCAAGCCCCTCTGTTTTGATGATAAAAGCCTCAAATGGAAAAATCCCCAACATAAACGTTGTAGATCTTTTCAATACAATCAAAATGGACTTACATTTTGCATCATTTGGACTTTTTATGAAAGAGTTATGGGCACTTGAAGTTGGACTTTTTTTGCCTTTTAATGCATTTGGTCCAAAAGGACCTATAATGTCTTGCATTATCACATGTATTTCCTTTGAGATTTTGAAATTTTGTTCAACATAACATTTTAAGTAGACATCTTAAGCTTTCCAATGCATTTTGTCCCACCTCAAAATAATAAAAAATTAATGAGTTATGTCCTTGGGAAGTTGACCCAAAATTAGGGTTTCAGTCAAAATGACCTATAATGTCTTGGAATGGGAGGTGATCTTACAAGCTTCAAATCAATTTTTGATGAACATGAAAGTTGTTCATATTGTCCTTAAGAACATTTTTTCTTTTGGGATCATCTCCATTTGACCAACACATAACAAGTTAGGTCTCAGTGCATTTCAAAATAGTCAGATGAATTGACTGATCAACTTCTCAAGTCCATGACTCATATCTTGATGAATTGATGATTGAGGACACTCAAATAAGTTCAAGTATGCATGAAATGATGAATTAAAGAACTTCCCTTGATTGTTTTTGACCATGGGCTGAGGTTGCTTCAAGAGCAAGGCATTGTGGTGCACAGATGAATTAGGGTTTCTTTGGGGAACAAACCTCAAACCCTTCGACTTGCTTTGATCAAAATGATGAATTGAGAAGCTAGAGAGGCATATTTGATGGATGAGAGCTCTGGGAACCATTACCATGCTTTCTTTCATCTCCTCTTGGCCATATCTTTGTATCAATGATCTCCTTGAAGCTTTGGACCTTGTGATTGCTCAAGCTACAAACAAAAGATGTTAGTGACATATTTTTGTGCTTTTGGTTAGTAAAAATAAGAAAAGCAATAATATACAATTCAAGCATGCTTGGTGATCTCAAACCACTCACAAGGGATCCCACCTAAAGGTAAGGGGAACCAAGATGCTTATGATCCTTAAGGCCATGCAAATGAAATGTTGCCATGAGGGATCTTAGGGACAAAATTGGGATCTTACAAGACCCTTTTTAAATTTTCTCCTCCCGCTATGACACATGGAGATATGAGTGCCATGTATGATGATTACTTTAATCATCTGGTAATGGATGGGGCACAAAGTACCATAGCTCATAGCAATTTGAGTGTCGTACACTATTACATCTAGTGGTATTCACATCCTTATATGACATCGGATGCTCTAGGAGATCCACCTAGGCCAACTCATTAGCAGATACTAGATGAGGAGCAATCTAAGGCAATCATATTGTTGACGTGTTTCCTAGATGTTGTCATATTATGGAGATTGGGTAGGCGGGTATAGACAAAGTTCTCTTTCTGGATGTCTCTGAGGTGAAAGATGTTTTATATGCCATTATGGGGGAAGCACGGAAGGCATTGTCGTACAAGAGGCAACGTAGAAACAACGGGGCTCAAGTTTCTCATACGGAGTAATATATGTATTTGCATTAGGAGCACTATTTTCGATTCTATTTTATTTCGACTTCATTGTGTACTATGGATTTATTAATTTATATATGTCATTTTCATATTATTCTGAAAGTATGTGATTTAATTTATACAAAATTGAAAATGATAGTATAACTATAATATATCATCAATTTTATTAGAGCAACTCTAAAACAAAGTAAAAAATTATTATCTGGTGTGGTTTCGAGGATGCATCTCTTGATTTTGTCTGGTGTAAATACGAAGATGCATCTACGAATCAAGTTATGTCAAAAAAATGGTGTTTCATTGAAGAATGCATGAGGTGTACATGAAGTGGTTCAAGAGATGCGTCTCTATAATAAATGTTAAAAAAATATGAAGTAAGATAAGTGAGTGTGATTTGGTGAGATTTAGAGTGCATTCAAAAATGCATTTTTGAAATTAAAGTGACCTTTTAAAATTTCTATAAAATGTTTTCCCACTACTTAGGCTGAGATAAACAATTCTCCACAATTTTTTTATAGGAGATGAACCAAAGTTTCTTGATAGAGCTATATTAATCCAAACAAACATATTTAGAACACTATTAGATGAATTTTCCCCCATAAAAAATATGAACTCAACAAAGATAAAGATGAACAACAAGGATTTTAATCTTTATATATAGTGTTTTATTTATTTGTATTAATAAAATATATTAATTTAGATATCATGTAGGTAAAAACGGTTGGATGTGTTTGTGACGCTCTAAATCTCAAAACGTTTGAAACAACATTTTTTTGGGGATTAATTAAATAATAACAACCTTTGCAAATATATATATTTTTTAAATATATTCACAAACACTATCATTTAGACTTAAGAGATTGCTAACACACATAATTAATCAAATATATAAATTTATTTGCAAGTCCAAACTCAACTAAAAAATGTGAATATATTATTTAGTTGGACACTATCACATAGGTTCAAACGCGATATCTCACAATTACGTGTATGGATTATAGTAGTTATTAATCATATACTCAAACTTACACCTATACCGTATGCATTGTTCACAAATATGGTGAACAATGTCGTGAATAGTGAAACCGTATATGAATAATAGCGTGAATAGTGCATGAACAGTGTCATGTGAACAATGCGTGTTTGTGAATAGTGCATGAAAAATGAATTTTTATAGTGAAACAAAGTTGGTTAATGAAATATAAACAATTGGTTAATAAAGAGATGAAGTTAGTTAATAAACACTCAGATATTAAAAATAATTTTTAGTAGTAAAAAAAATTGTTAATGAATGGTGAAAAGTTGGTTAACGAAGTTATGAAGTTGATTAATAAACACCCAAATATAAAAATAAATTTTAGTAATAAAACAAAGTTGATTAATGAAATGTGAAATATTGGTTAATCACATGATACTCTTTAATCTAAAAAAAATAATTTTTACATATATATTTTTTTAAAATATTATTTTATTATTATAATATTTAACTATTCACCGTATTAGAGAACAATGAAATATAACATAGTATATTTTTTTATGTAAGAATAACATTTTCATAGTAGTTATTGTCAATTCTTTTACGAAAAAAATCAACAAATTTGTCATAAATAATTCAAGGATCAATCTCCCCAACACATCGATGATTGTTCAAAAAAATACTTTAACATCCAACATAAAAATAAGAAACATCAAACATAGTGTCATGAAATTAAATTCCCAACAAATAAAAATACTTGGCATCTTATAATTTCATAACAAAAAATTCTTCAAATAATCAAATAAACTATAAATATTATATTCTATAAGATTTTGTTCGGAAGTTTAAAAAGAAGGGGAAGAGATTTATAATATTAAAAGTTTAACATTTTTTGAAATTGTGTTTTTCTTTAGAACGATAAATGAATGTTTGTAACTACTATATTTTTAATTCTCACAATATTATAACAACCTAAAATATATTTAAAGAATTTATGTAAGTTCTACAAAACCTTCTTTCAATATAAAATTTGAATTTCTACAAACTAATTTTTTTGTCTTATAAATAAAAATAAAATCTCAAAATTCCTAATCAAAATTCTCTATTTTTTGTATTCTTTTCTTCTCTTTTTTCTAAGTCTTCCCCCTTCCTTTCTTTTCAAACTTACAAACAAAGCTTAAATCTCTACAAGAATCTCATGCAACATCTTCACTATTGTAAGGGCGCAAACACAAATAAATGAATGAGTGAGTAGTCAAGTTATGTAGTGTATAATAGTTAAGTAGTAACAATATGAATAATTATTCACATATGCATGTATAACATTTAAAAATATTTTACAATAGAAGAAATCATATTATATAGTTACGTATACTCATTTAAAATATACTAACAATTAAGAAGTTAAGTACACACGTTTACATTAGACACATGAACACTTCAACCTCACTTGGTACTATATAACCGCAAACACATGGAAAGTAACATGGTAATATGTTTAAGACAATTATAGTACAAATTCCATCATTCAAGGAAACAATAATTTATCCCATATATAGGCTTGTAAGGAGTCAATATAAAACTTGACTTATTTGTATTATTCAACTTCGATATGCTTGAAAATCATCTACATTCTTAAGAGAGAGTTTTAATATAAAACTTGACTTATCTATATTATTCAACATCAATATGCTTGAAAATCATCTACATTCTTAAGAAGGGGTGTTAGAAATTTAAATTTGTACATAATACATAAAAAAGGAGTACACATCCTTTGACATAGGCGCATTTGTCATGCTAAATAATTTGGACAATGAATGGTGATTTCATTAGACTTGAATGTTAAAAAAATAGAGAATTATTTTTTTCATATTTAGGGGTGCTCTCTCATCACCGTGAAAAGTCACAATTATTCTTAGCGTATAGAGATGCATCTCTGGACGCACCTTTATTCACACTCCTCGTCGCAAATTGATGAGAAACCTTTGTTTTCTCAAAAATTAATTTGGATATGCATCTTCGTATGTGTATGAGGTGATTCTGAAGATGCATCTTTGTAAACATCATTAATTCAAAAATTTAATAGGTGGTACAAAGATGCATCTCTAGACGCGTTTCATACATTAACCAACGCCAAAACATTCTCTATTCCTCCTTCATTTGTCTCAAAACTCACTAAAACAAAAAAAAAACCGATGCTTTTCCTCAAAAATCCAAACTTCTCAACCAATCAAGCTTCTCACTGTATTGTATTTCAGTTGCGCAAAAGTTTATCACTACATTCAAGCTTCTCTTCCACAACTTAGATTTGGTAAGTTTAAAAAAAACATTCATTTTTGTGTTTTGAATGGTTTTTTAGGAAAAAAGTAATTTGTTTAAGTTATATTAGGTAGTGTGTAATAAAAACATGTATCATAAATGGATATACATTGCATTTTTTTTGGAGTTTAGGGCTGTAATGACGTTTCTGCCATTTATGCAAAATTGCAGTTTTGTCCGGAGATGCATCTCCGAATTTTCCCTGTGTTGTTTTCGGAGATGTATCTCCGAATTTGTGTATGACTTAAATTTTGTTGAATTTGTGATGTGAATGTCTGTTTTTACCACATGTGCAATGGATGAAAATAACCATGATAGAATTAGGCTCGACCCTAAAATGTGTCGGTACGACGTGACACGGTCGTAATCAAAACCACAAGGCCACGAGTCGATGATAACTCGTTTGATGGTTCGCATCGCCGAGGTTCCCAACCATCTAGTTTATGTAGCCGCGTATCACATGCCTCTACTTCACGGGGACATGAGTTCCCAGATGATGATGTAGCACATAAAGCCCCTGAAGCTCAAGAGGAACCCGTTGTCGATGCCCCTTTAGAGAGTTATCCATGAGACATATTTGACACCTCCTTAATTCATTTCTTTGTAAACCATGCTCCTAGGCATGTTTGGGAATGAGAGGTATATTTATTTTCTTTTGCAACACATATGTTTTAAACTAATTAAATCGATATTGATGGTGATTTTTTTATAGAAGCGTCAGTGTTTGAAATCGGTAAACCACGACAGAAAGATATTGGACTTGGCACAACTTATTGGTTCATGAATTCCATCTGCTATTTCAGTCTTGCCGGTTTATATTCTTCTGCGTACATGACTATAGAACACGGTGATTGATAAACTAGCAAGTGTACTAATATTCCAATGTAGTAATAAGGGAAACTCTCCAAATATTAATCTCAAGGACTGCTTGACGATAGTTCAACAATAGTAACCCTTGGGGTTTTAGATTATTTTTTTATTTAATAACTAAATTGCAATTAACAGTAAACAAAGCAGTTGAGCGATTTGAAAATAATATGAGTGAACATGCTAGGGAAGGTGTATGATTGGATTCTTCAACAATAGTAACCGGACCTTGCAACAATTTAATTTAGCAATACTGACTACTGATCTTTAATGGTGTTTACTCCTAAGTCCTTAGTGAGAAAACCTTTAATCATTCAAATTAACTCCTATGTCCATAGTGAATTACCTATGAAATTAAGCATTATTTTAATCAAGGATATTTCGGTTTCCATAAGGTATCCCTAGTCCTAGGTGATATCTACTATGAAATACTCTCAATTGAGCGTAAACAATGGCGGTCCAGCCTAAATATTAACCGTAAATCAAACTCAAATTTTCTAAAAGAGAAAGCATTAAGAACAAATTGAAAGTAAATCAAATACCATCAAATTATTGTTACTACAAGGTTCAAATCAAAATTATCTCTGAAATCCAAATCAGGGACACCCCATAGTATTTGGGAGTTTAACTACCCAAAATAGTAAAGAAAAACAAAATAAAATATGTAGACATTACAAATAAATGGATGAAAAAAGGTCTTCAATCACTTAAGGTTCATGAAAGCCCTGATCCACCACAAAAATATGAGTTCTTTTGCCTTCAAAACGTGTCCTTGAAGTGAAAATTCGTTCAACCATTGGAAGTTCGCATTTTTCGACTAAATAGGTGAAATTTGGGATTTTCAGATCTGGGTCATGTCATACGCGTTTGGCCCAGGGTAAGGCATATGGCCTAGTTGGAGCCATGCACGTAAGGGTCTGGCCTGCCCCTGGGTGCCTACGTTGGGAGACCATATACATGTATAGGTCACCTCAGACGCGTATGGGAAGGGAACTGCTTTTTGGGTTTTCTTTGTTGTTACACGTATGGGGCCTGGTAGGGATGAATGACCATACACGTAGGAGCTCCCTCATACGCGTATGGGCAAAAGATGTGCAAAAATCTCTTTTT